>NC_044201.1:23070551-23226713 GCF_900880675.1 Sparus aurata
GTCTGACTGAGCTGGACTGGAAAATAATAAGTGATGGCTGTCTTAATCAGTAACAAAACCCCTCGCTGAGCCCTGATGCTGTCACAGAGCAGTAACATCACTTTCACGGAGACGTTGGTGAAACTTTTGGCTTCGCTCGGGCCGAGCCTTCCAGCTTAAACCACCTCGAGTCACACTTTTTCCACCTCCAGCCCTACGCGAGGGATTAGCTGGAGACTTCTAATGCATGGTGATGATACTAATGGCCACCACAGCACATTTGAAGCCCTCAGACAAAGAATCGCAGAAGTCGTTTGAAGATTTCAGACGAGTGATGTTTCCAGATCTCATTAACTAAAGGCTGTTTGAGTGTTGTGTGGATAATTAGAGACGGCGGAGGCTGTGTATTTTCAACCGTTGTAGAACAACGTTTCCCATTAACACCTGACACAGAAGAAATCCCCAAAGCAGCCCAGAAGATGCATCTGGATTTTCGTCTTGGTTGGAGGGCCTCGAACGCTTTAAACGCAGGTGTTGGGAGGCTGCCTCGCACAATAGTTTGTTTCTGGTTTTTGCTCAACAAGTCAAAGCTTGTAGCAAACGCTAACACCTGCTATTAAAATCAAAGATAAAGAACAGCACCTGGATGATTTGATCTATATGCAGGAAACATAAAGAAATGAAAAAAAAAAAAAAAAGCTGTTTTCTTTGGCGTCTATCTGCACACATCTTGACACATCCTCCATCTGAATTTAATGGCAGGTGTAAATTGGATCACTCGTGCTCCAAGGAGCAGGGATTAACTATCAAACAATATAAAAAAATTCCCCAAACTAAGGCTAATCCACACTCCTCCGGATTGAAACCCATGCTGTTCCGAGCATGTGGTCGGCACAACAGCAGACTGAGGCTCCAGGAAACCACAAATCCCTGCCAATTTAGCCCCTTTATCCAAAAAACATCTCTGTGGCACATTGGATTGATGACCCATGTAGTTGGTCACCATCGGAGTTCTGCAAAACAGCTCATCTACATAATCGCATCATAAATACCGAGAATTCATTTAATCATCTCCTCTGTTCTGATGCTCTGGGCTAAAGAGTGTTGATATGATAAGACAGCGAGTTATTAAGGAAGGAGAGAGAGGGAGGCAGAGGGAAGGAGAGAGAGCAAAGGGATCAGTGAGTGAGTGAGTGAGCTTGTCCTGATTTAAGCTGCCGCTTGGGGCCAAATGAAAATTAATTAATTTCTGTGAAGAATCAATTTCTCAGAATGACAGTGTCAGATTCAATGTGTGCGTGTCTGTGTGTGTGTCAGGGAGACAGTGAAAGACAGTGCATGTGTGTGTGTGTGTGTGTGTGTGTGTGTGTGTGTGTGCGTGTCAGAGAGAGAGAGCAAGAGATCACAGCCGGAGATAACATGACAAAACTTTTAAGAGTGTTTATTTTTAAATGAGATTACTAAAATTCATTATCGTCAACGCCATCGTCACTATCGCAGCGTTCATCATCCGTTCACATGGTGATTAGTGACGGGCCTGGCAGCACTAATGTGGTAAATAAAATTTAAAAAAAGGGGGTTAACTGGACCTCCAGTCAGTCATGATCAGATGTAAAAACCTCAAAGATGTCCAAAAAAGACTAATCAGACAGAATATTTCATGGAATATTCCTTTAACCTTATTTGTTTCTATGAGCCTTTAATTCGGAGGAATCTCATGCAAATATCAGATTAATGCTAGAAATTTAATTCAAGGTTGCAGCTAATCATTAATCATCACTCACACTCAGTTTGAAATATTGATTTTTTTTTTGGGGGGGGGGCATCATGGAGGCTTTGTCATGACCTGCAGACACTTCATACAACAAGGTGAGAAGAAGTCACTTAAACCTTTTAAATTCCCTGGATCTTGGACCCCACCTGCTGGGTCACACCATCACCCCCCTCCTGTCTCCCCCTCTGTCTCCCCTCTCACCTTGCGTTGGTACAGTCGTTGTAGAGCGTCTCGAAGTCCTGCCTGGAGATGAGTTTGCACCGGTTCACCCCGGGCTGGATGGCCCCGAGCCCCCGCAGCACCCGGACCTGCTCCACGTTGCACACCACCGGGGCGATGTCCAGCCGTTTCAGCTTGGTGTAGACGGTGTGCAGCCCGCCGACCAGGTGCTTGAGAAACACGTCGAAAGCCTGCGGCAGGCAGATGAGCTCCGTGTCTTTCACGGTGAACGAGGCCAGCTTGGCACCTTTCACCTCCACCAGTTTGCACTCGTTGTTCTGCGGCGTGCTCTCCACGGGCGACGGGGTGGCGTACACGGGCTTAGCGCCGCTGCACACCGGGGCTCCTCCGGTCTTCAACGGGGTCCCGTTCGGTAGTAAGAGGTCCGCTCGGAACTGGTGAAGCAGCGCCGGGTGCGCCACCGGAGGAGCCGGGGAGGACGCGGCGGAGGTGGCCGCAGGTGGCGGGGAGTTGGTGGCCGGAGAGACGGAACTCGGCGCCGGGTGGTGCCCGAGCGAAGCGGCGGGGAGCAGAGCCGGAGCAGCCGGAGTTGCCATGGTGGTCATGTCCGAGGACCGGAGCACAAAAGTAAACTTCAAAAAGTCAACTATTTATTTATACAAAAAAATAAAAAAAAAAGTTAACTTGCGCACAGCAGCTCTGCGAGAGGGGAAGTGCGCATTGAAGAAGAACAAGCAGAAGAAGAAGGGGTGAAAGAAGAAGAGGAGAGGACAGGAGGAGAACAGGGTCCGACCGTGTGTGGAAAAACAGATCACATAGTTGAGTCAGAATGAGAAGGAGGCTTGTCTCCGAGCTGGAGATGCTACTGTCACATTATCATAAAGAGGAGGAGCGTGGACGTGTTTCTTGGAGAGTGAGAGACACGTTCACACACAGGGAGAGAGAGAGAGAGAGAGAGAGAGGAGAGGAGAGGAGAGGAGAGAGAGCAAAGATTAGCCCACATAAACTTTGGATAAGCCTATTTATGAACGCCTAACGAGAAAGACACTTTGATATTAATGCTGCCGATGGGGCTTAGTGAGACTGTGGCACTCAATCTATCTTCTTTTAAAACATATTTGTTTTAAATGATGGCACCACTGTCATCTTCCCACATCAGCTGAGTGGGAGAGGAAAGTTGTAGATTATAACTGTTTCATCCTGGAAAATGTTCTGATGTGATGCTGAGGTTACGTGTCCTGATGTCCTATTACTGGTACATGGGGATAACATCAGAAAGCACGTCTTAAATCTGATTATAGAAGAGTACTAAGCAAAAAAAAAAAAGACACACAAAGCTTGTTTATCATCATTTTTTTCTGACACCCACACATCAAACCAAGTAAACTCATCTCTCTGGTTTGATTCTCTCTTCTTTCTTGAGCCCTTTGATTCAAAATCAGATTCAGATTGTTGTGGATTTAAGACAGTGATGGTGTGGAGTACAAACAATGACACAATTGAGTAGGAATGAAGTGCAGAATAAAGATTACTCGAACAGATGTCGAACATCCTGTAAGACGGCACCTGATTTCCTCTTTTGGAGCGGCTCATCTAGCTGTAGCACCAAAATTGAATTAAGCGTGGACGTACTAGGTGACTTTACCTGTATTTCACTATGCTTGCTTTCTTACCTTTAGAAAAATAAAAATACTGGTGTTACAAAGAAAAAGACAAGTTCTCCTGTCCAAGTCTTTATATGAAAGTATGTCACATTTAAAGAGACAGTTCACCCCAAAATCAAAAATGCAAATTCCAAAGCCACAGCCAAATTATATTTGAGCGAGGGCAGACATCTCAATGGCGATATCTCCAAAACTCAGCAACAGACGCCAAAACAATCTAGATGGACAAAACGGCATTAAAGGTTCATTTTGTGAGGAAGTAGATTTTTTAATCTTATTCCCAACAAATACTGATGCTTAAGGATTGCAGGTAAGGTCAGCCGCCATCCCAAAGCGTCTCTTTTTGAGGAGTGAATGAGAAGGAGTCTCAAAAATCAACTTTCAAAATATGTATTTATTTTTTTTATTTTGGACTGAACTGTTCCTTTAAATGTGACATACCTTCACATAAAGACCTGGACATGAAAAATGTCCTTTTTCTTTGAAAGAACAGCCATTTTATTTTTGGAGGTAAGAAAGTAGGCTCAGTGAAACAGAGGGGAAAAGCACCTGCGAAATCACTAGTACATCCATGCTTAATTTAATTTTGTGGCTACGGCTCGATAAGCCCCCCGAAAAAAAGGAAATTGGCGGCTTTCTTAAAGGATGTTTGACCTCTGCTCAAATGATTTTTATTCTGCACTTCATTCTGACTGAATGCTCTTGTTTTGTCATGATTGTTTTGTTGTTTGTATTCCATAGCATTAAAGGTCTTAAATCAACAAAAATCTTAATCTGGCTTTGAATGAAAAAATGGCTCCAGAAAGAGTCAAACCAGAACGATGAGAGAAGAGCTTATATGGGATAGAGGGGAGGGGGGCAATAACCTTGGTTTGACAAATTGACCCCTTTACCTGTTCTCTGTACCGCTTCCTCATCCAGTCCGCTCACACACACACACATATCCACACACACACATCCACACACACACTCCCGCACACACACTCCCGCACACACACTCCCATCATTTACATATGGAGCTCGCAGTCCTTTCAAAGTGGCTTTCACGGAACATTGTGCTGATAATGATCTTGGTCGTGAGGGAGAGAGAGACACAGATCTCCAGAGACCATCTCACCATAAGACAAGGGGGAAGAGGATAAAACTGCGACTGTACTCCAACTCAAAGGACTTTAACACTCTTTTTCCTCACAAGCCCCCCCTCCCCCTCCCCAATAAGCCCTCTTGTGTTTTTTAATTGGCAGAAATTAATCTTTAGGATGTAGATGGTAGATTTACATTCATTAAAAGTCAAGAGAGGAAGCCAGGCTTGATGCTAATCAAATCTGCTTAATTATGCTTAACATGAGTATCTCCAGGGGAAGAGAGAGAGAGGGAGAGAGAGAGAGAGAGAGATAGCTAACTCGAACTTTTTACTTTTTGCCTTTGATAACTCCTGCTGAGTCTGGCCTTTTCCCTGCCAAAAAGAAATGTCACGACTCTCTTTCTCCATCTGTAGAAAATACACCGATAAAGCCATCAGTGTTAAGCAGAGATGATTCATTTCATAAATTCCCACCTTAAAGTGTTTAATAAGTGGTGAAACGCTCGGTTTTTAACCTCCCGGGCCAGTGCTTTGCAACTTTCACAAGGCCTCGTGGCATCCTCTAAAAATAGATTTACAGATTTATACACTGTGAAGCCAGTTAGCCTGCAAATAAGGTGATGTAAACAAGGACCTGATGAGTAATATGTAAGCCGAATAAAAAATGATTATAACATAAATGCTGGGTTTAATTTATCATCCATCCACGGTCTGGTAAGCATCCACAGTGTTAAAGAGAACCCTGTCACCATTAGGTTTGCAGGATGCCCTGCTGGGAAGTGACTTTGTCTCACAACAGGAAGGTCATAGGTTTAATTCCTACAGCAGCTATTGTGCTTAAACTCCCATGAAATAAAAAACAATGAGCCGATACTTGCTGCAAAATCTTTCCACTACTGCGGTATAAAAATACAGGGTACCATACAGAGGGGAAGAAAGAAACAAAGTCTACTTCAACTGTGTGATATTAAAGGGGAACGCCACCAATTTTAAGTCTGTCTATGGGCCTTGAGGGGCACGGCTGCATTTTACCTTGCGAGGCAGCAGGATTCTCAAGAGCACGCGATCTCACAAAGCCGTCTTGCCACGCTACATGCTTGCGGCTGAACCCAGACACCCAGCAATAGTGCCAGGCGTTGACATGGATCTAACATTTTAAATCTGGATACAGATTTGAAGATGACGCCTGACTTCCTGGACATAAAAATGCCAGACTCTTCTGCATTGTGGGGCCCATAGAGCGTGTGCACTAGAGACATCTGCTGACAAAGCTGGCTAACTTTCGGTTTAATGCCCAGCTAACTTGAATACAGCTAAAAAAGATTTAATCATTTGGCTCTTTTGCACTTTCTACATTTAAATGGACAGGACGGCCCAAATTATGGACTCAGTTTATACATATTTAATTGATAGACAGTGATAGACAGATGGTTCAGACAGAGTATTTTGTTTTTTTGGAAAGTGCTGGCCCTTTTCCAAACAGTTTTCTAATGATGACTTTTTCTTTTTGTTCATGGTTTCACTCTGTGGCTCCAGAGGGAGCTGTGTGACAGCTGATAGGTCGCCTCATGTGATGTCACTTGAGGCAGCATCAGTCTGAAAGTGACGCCATCGGGGGTGTGGCTTTAGAAAGAGGTGAGCCGACCAGACCTCTATAGCTCGCCCCACATCCCAGCGTGGGTCTCGCAGCTCAAGACTACATTGGCAGCCACTAGCATACAACACCCGAATCTCAGTTGCATTGTGGGCAATGTGGGTGGCAGGGTTTTTTACAAGGATGAAGATTGCATGGAATTAAATAAGATGATATCTGCTTCTTCTGCAGGGTTCTTTCCCATCATCTTGACCACCTTTGATGGTTCGCCTCTCACTGAATATTTTGAGTTAGTTATTTTTTATTACTTAATTAATTCCCATAATTGCTCCATGACAGGGCGATTCTTTAGTTTTAACCTCATAATGTGCCTTGATGCGTGTGTTTGTATCATGTAAGCTACATTAGATTTTGGTTTGAATGTTCTTGGAGGAAATAGGTGACCTCATTTTAATGTTTAGATCTCAGGTAGACTTACTGATTAAATTAAAGATTCGCAGTCAGATCCCAAGTGAGTCACCCCCCTGGACCAGCGTGTCTGATTCTGGCACCTTTTTTTCCTCCCTTTACTGTCTGAGACAAATAAAAAGCTGCCTTAGAGAAACTAAATCCTGCTACACTTTCCCCTGTTTTAATAATTCATATTTATCTTGCCATGGTGCCATCGTGAGCCAAAGACAAAGATAATGTTCATGTTGTGCCGCTGTTTGAAAGCCAAGCTCTGGTCCTTTCCACATGTCTGTTTTGGCCAGTGAGCAGCAGAAGCATGAGGCAAATGTGTAGGTGGTTAGATCAGCCGATGGAGTGTAAATACCACTCAATCTGTTCTCATTAGAGGAGTAAAAACATACGAATCACTTCGCCTCTATTAAAAATGCCCCAGGGTCCTGGTTAAGTGTCTGAATGTCTGCGTGCGCGAGCGTGTGTGTGTGCGTTTGGTCGTATATGTGGCTGTGTGAGAGAGAAGGAGGGGGTGACAGAATGATGTTTTGGCATTTGTGTTTGCAGAGGGGATCTGAAATGCCACCACCATCAGCGCTACTTAATTCTCAGAAACACACACTTAATCTGAACAGACAATCCGTTCCGACAGCCACTGTTATGATTCAAATCAACTTGGAGTGAAGGGTGTGTGTGTGTGTGTGTGTGTGTGTGTGTGTGTGTGCACTCTTGTGAGTGAGAGAGTATGTCATTGTGTTTTGGTATGTGATTAGGTGTCTGTGTGTGTGTCCTCATCTCCCTGTATTTGTGTGTGTGTGTGTGTGTGTGTGTGTGTGTGTGTGTGTGTGTGTGTATGACCAAGATATCACACATCCATTCCACATTCTCCTATGATAATGTGGATTGATTATGGATATGATAATGAGAGGCCGGCGCGGCGTCGCGACCTTCACAAGGTCTAATTGAAACAAGCGTTGGTCCTCCGAAGCACTTATCAAGTCACACAGCACATCATTAATCACGCAGAATACAAGCTGTCACTGTAACACACATACACACACACACATACACACACACACACACACATTCTCTATTTTTCTGTTTTTCTAACATACACACACACACACACACACAGACACACACACACATGCTCACTCTCCTGTCTTCTTTCTCCCCTTCTCTTACACACACAAACACACACACACACGCACACACGCACACACAATGCAAGCTGTCACTACAATATGCCTGGTATTGTCTTCTTTTAAGGAGAGTGGACAGCTAGTCCACCCTCCATCTCTATTTTCTACACGAAAAAGTTGAAGAACAAACAAGCTGTTGAAGTTAAACCTTTTAAAAAAAACACAAAAAAAACAAAGAAAACTGAAAAAACAAAAGAGAGTGAATGTTAAAACGATTCAACAAATATGAACAGCTGTTCACTTCACCCAAACTCGCCTGGAATTGAATTAGCTTAAGTTGTTTTACTACCTGCTTTTATTAGAAGACAATTTAACAACCAAATGTGATTCCAGTGTCTGATTAAGGCAGCATATGGTGCCTACCTGTTAAACACAACATGTTCGATACCGGCTTAACGCCTCAGTGAGCCACTCGAATAAACTAATAAGCCCAATATCATATTAGTCATTACATAGTCCAACACACAAAATTCCAATCTGATAAAAAGGTGGTTTCATTATCATCATAGGGAAAACACAAGGGAGTTTGCACGCGCTGCGTTGATGCCATCACCAACTTTGTTAATTGTTATTCAATTAACTGCGTTTGTTAATGAAACCAATTAATACTTTAAAACAAGCAGGGAGATATACGATTATTATGCATCTATGCAGAAGACAGCTAATTACAACTGTAAATCAATCAATTCTACATTAATCAGCTTGGAAAATGTCCAAAAACAACAAAGTCACTAAAAGACTTTGGAAGTTTTTTTTTAATTTTTTTTTTACATATTTTGATTGCCATGCCATTATCCCGTCTAATGATTGTTAACGATCCTTTAAAGAGTTTATGATCCAATTTCCTTGCTGTGAATTTAATTGGGATCTAAATAGTATAATCTTACAGTGTAAAACTGTGGCCCTTTATTTAATCAAGGGTGGCGTATTGGTTCAAGCTTTAACAAGGTCACAGAACTCCTCTTAGGGCAAATACAGCCAGCGAGGCTTCACACCGCTGAAGGAAGGGGGGCCTGACAGGCTTGATAAGTTAGAGGAATCAGTCATTTTAGTGCCAGAATACAGACTTATATAAGCATGATCTCTCTGAGATAAACACTGTTCTAGGTTGTCAGTAAATGGGTTTCATAGCATTAAGCATATGCAGCGCTCTACTTAATTAGATGTGTCATTTATGACCAGTGGTAGAACTATTCAGTAAAAGAAGAAATACCAGAGTCACAGTGTAAAATGATCCCTTATGAGTCGAAGATGCGTCTTCATGATGTTACTTAAAGTTGTAGTCTCTATCTCACTTTTGATAGAAGAAGTAATCCAAATTTCCTCCCGCAAATTAAAGCTGCACGGTTCATTAAAGCTGCTCTGTGGAACTTAATGTTCGCGGCTGCTGTTTCTAAACTAACGTTAGCAACTGTCGCTCTCTATTAGCAGAGCGGAGAGAGGACCTGAGACGAGGCGCTCGAGAACATGCGTAATGTCACGTTTTCCTAATGTCCTTTTGACTGTCGTGGACAATCTGACCTGACTCCAACTTAAAGAAATCATCCACAGGCATGTCTAGGCAACCGAGACACACAGGAAGATCTCGTTTTTCACATCACGTTACAATCCACTCACATATGGCCAATAAAAAAGGGATTATACATATTTAATTGCTACAAATTGTTACATACAGCCCCTGTAAAGCTAACTTAGGGGGATTTGGACCTATAGTCTTAAATGTAGCTTGTGGTATCAGGAGTCCTAAGAAAGCTACTGCTGTGTTCTAACTGTGTAGCTCTGACACAAACAGACTAAAGAGGTCAATCGAAGGCTGATATGATAATGGTAGTTTGGAGCTGGATAAAGCCAATAACCAGTTAACTGACTAGTATTATCAGGGGTCAATCACAGGCACATGACCCTCGAGTAAGTCATGGCCAAGACTAGCCAAATTCTAACCATCGTGCTTGCTAGAATAACAGAGACAGCATGCTTTGGTCAGAGTCTAATTCATTACTAATGCCACACTACAGCCAACAACGTTATTGTTCTCATAATTTAGAGACAAATAAAGGTGTCAAATATAAAGTTAATTTTTTAATATAAACCATCTCAGGTACGCAGTGACATTACCTTGACTTTGGGTATGGACCCTCTAAAAGCTGTCCTGTCACCTTTATTTGCTCTGTGGTGTTCCTTGTTTTTTTGTTTTTTTTGCGCTAGAACATTCAGAGCAGTGAAAAACCAAAAGTCAAGTTCCTTGAAGCTGGTTCCGAACCATACTAAGCAATCAAGCAGATACTCTTAATTGCTTTCCCAGTGTGTTTCCAACCCTCGTGGATGTGTTTCCGACACACTCGTCAAATGAGAACAGAATTCAATGTGACTAAGAATTACTAAAAGAAAAAAATCAAGTCTGCCACAAAAGAAAGTTCGTAAAACATAACTCAAGTTTTTTTTTTTTCTTATAATCATCTAACGAGAAGAACTCATCAGGAATAAATTACTTTTGACTAAAAATAATAGCCCTGAAATCATCTTATAATGAGAAATAAAACATGAAATGGACATAAACAAAGCCTTGTCTCTGCAGGGAGACCATTAGACCTACCTGTTTGTGGCTAATGGTAATTAGTAACTAACTGCACACACAAAGAGAGAGAGATCTTTGACTTTTGGTTAAACTCTGCCTCACACAGGGCCAGTTGTTTTTCATGAGACAATATGTGTGTAATTTAGGTTTTGTACAAACATCAACAGACCATCTCTCCTTATGCATAAGGAACTTGTAATCAGTCCAGTCTAATTATTTTTGTAATATCCGACGCAAACACCTGGACCGTAATTGCAGCACACAGATCTTTCACTTTCAAATGAGACTGCCCTCATTTATCAGAAAAAATAAAAAAAATAAAAAAATAATAATCCTCGGCCCGGATAATTATCAGACGTACAAACATAAACACCTTTAGAAGCTCTGATGTGAGGACCTGCTGCAGCCTCTTGAGTTTATCCAGTCATGTGACCTGACCAGTGGCCTAGTTGAACGCCTCTTAGATGTTTATGCATATATGGACGCTAATCTCTCAGTCAGGACTATGGGATTTGTGAATATTTTGTTTTACAGAGATCAAAGTAGCCGGCTAAGATCAGGAGGAACCCTTCAAACACATCAAACAGAGAGCAATGCATCCTGAGTCCCACGCCCACAGTAGCCAATCAAGCCGTGCACAACTCCTTCTCCTTTGTAAGAGAAAAGGATTCTCAATGTGGGTCTCCCTCCAACAACATCTCATGCAGCTCACCCCCCACGGAGGCCAGGAGGTTGTTTCAGGCTGATGGGCTATCAAGGAGAGCCACTGCACCGTATCTGTATGCCTCTCATACTTGGCTAACACGATGCTGGTATTGGGGGGGAACAGAGGAGATACTGTGTTAAGAGATCAAAGCAGCAGTACAGAGATTTAGACTCACAGGCTGTCAGTCAAGATGGCGAGACAAAGCGGGAGAAGACAGAAATGCTTACACACACACACTCTCTCTCCGCGGTGCGCCTGTGAGGGGTGAGGCGTTACTGTCAGATGGCTTAGGGGCTACTCATTTGTAGACATCCACAGCGCTGTGTGAACACCTAAGCTCACACACATTGAGGGACACACACGCGCCGATTCAAAGATACTGATTCGAGAAGCCCCTCGCAGTCGAGAGGTCGCTCCTGGCCTGTATATTGGCCTGTGGAGGAATGTTTCTGTGCTCTCAGCATTTTCCCTCGTCTCGAAGATGAATAGAGCTATTTTACAGACAGTGGAGAAACAACACAATGCTGTGTGTGGTTAGACACATGATGTAGGGGCTTCATTTCTGCTTGATCAAAGACATGCTTTTTTTTTTTGTCAAGTTTGCAATATATCTCAAATACTTTCTTGTGGGGAGAGAATACAGACATAAAGGGTCTAAGATTTCAGTTGAACAGGACATCCTGCTGTAAAGAATGACCCTCGTTAATGTCTTCTCTTTTGTACACGTGGATGTGATCACCCCTGTATGGTATGCGTTTGTATTATTGTGTAATGTTCTACCACAACCTTTGTTCCTTTCACCTAGTGTGACAGGAAAGATCATTTCCTTTGTAAAATCTGAAGCCTGTAGGAATGAAATCACAGGGGAATAATGCTTTGGTGCCTTCTAAACTGGGGTCAGGACAACACAGAAAATGTCAATAAATGGTACAGAATCAGGCAAAATGTGATTTAAAATAAGTGTCTGATAAAATTACAGCATGAAATTGCTCAGAAACATTCGGAAACTTGCAGAGTTTGAACCCACCACCAACTGAACACCTACTGGATACCTCAGATTAAATAAGAATGACACAACACCACCTTGTGGCCGTCGACTGTAACATTTTAATTTAGACTTTGTTCCATCATTGATGGTCAAATGAACACTGAAAATGCAAAAGGATTACGTTGAATGATGCAGGATGCAGACAAAAAATTAAAAGCAAATTCATAACATTGCATACATGTTTCAAAACATCATAAAAAAAACTATTCCTCATGAAAAGTGCAACACAAGTTGACTATCAGAAATAACAAGTATGCTCTTAAATTAAGGCAGGATGTCAATGTTAATACAAACAACAGCAGGAGGAACTTAGATTTGAGGCAGAATGGCTGAGCGTGCCCTCATGTCAGGAGAAGACTTGTGTTCAGGAAGAAGACTGAGGCCGATTCCTCTAATCGGAAACTCAGACACAGCACGGTCAAAGCACAGACCAGGAGCAGTTACAGTCACCAAGGAGACGCAGAGGACAGAGTGCCAACACACAGACCAATCTGATTGGCCGAAGAGCCCATAGGTAGGTACAGATCCAGGAATGGGGCATGATCCCATAGATCCCCCACCGAGGTGATCAGGCGGCAACTTCAGTTAGTGCAGTTTTCAGAAGCCTGAAAGAGAAAATAAATATGATGCAGTGATGCATCATCGTAATAAACTATGTGAGCAATATGCAGTGATTTTCATTGTAATCAAATGACAGATTCTTCTATTGACAGTTGTCTCAGTTAGTCATTGTAATGTTCTTGTCATGACTCACCCAGAAGGTAAGAGCTCCATATCTCAGATATTATCTTGCTTAAGCACAAAATTAGCTATTATTGCTCACCAGTACATATGCTCATAGAAAACATTTGACGTATGGCGACATGAAAGAGTTTGTCAAATTCAACCGTAAAAAAAGTAAGAAATCTGGAGCAATGTGTTGTTGTGAATAGCCAGAATGGAATGTCTTTGTTTTTGGAATAACTGACCAAATACCTTACAAATAAAGATACCTCATGAGATTTGTGCAAAGATCATAAATATCCATTATATATTGATGCTGGAAACAGTCACATCTTAACTTTGTAAAAAATTGTTTTAATTTTGGAAGATATTAAGCTTGCAAATCCAAAAAACGATGCACAGCTGCAGGTATCTCAGCTTTCAGTCAGATAATACAAATAGTTTTTTCAGAGCTGGCTCTCTAAATAAGTGATGATGCTTTTGGTTGACTAATTGATAATCTAACCAACACAAATGTATAGCAATCTCAATAAGCTATCATCTGTAAGTAATTTCTCTAATACAATTACCCATTTTTAACACTTAACAACACAGCGATTACTGCTTCTAAAAGATAAAGGATTTATGCATTTCTCCCTGTTATTAGAGTGTTGGCTTTGACACCACATTAAAAGGTCTGGTAACTTCACTTTGGCATCTGTCATAACAATGAACCGATGATCCTCTGTCATGACTGTTTTCAATTCACTGTCAAAACACTCTCATAACAAACATGATAAAGTTAGATATCTGGGAGCCTGTTTCTGTACCTTGAGTGATTCAGACGCTTTCCGCAGTTCTTTGATAACTGCGGACAACGCTTCTGGGTTGATGCCCTGCTCACACAGTCTCACACATATGGACAGAGACTCCATGTCCAGACCAGTGTTCAGCAACCTGGAGATCTCCAGCAACACTGTTGGAGGACAAATATGACAGGTTAGGTTTGAATAATCTCTAGTGGCAAGAAGAGTGCAAATTTACACGTCCTATGGGATTTCTAAGCAATACGGCTAACTAACAAACAAGCTGAGGGTTTGCAAAAAGGCTGCTCATATGCCACTGAATTAGAAGTTATTTTACAAATATATATTTACCGTCCATTGTCTCCCGGACTGCGTTTAGGTTTGTATTTGCTGCACTTGCCATGGTGAAGACTGAATACAGTTAGCCAAAGCTTGCTAGCAGGCGGCTAACGAATTAAACTTGAGGGAGGTCTCTGACGCGTCACAAGATTTAATTATTGCAGCAGTTCAGCCTGACTTTAAACGTTTATTATTCATCTTAGATATTTTTTTTCAAAAAATGACAGATACACTATATTTAAGGGACAATTATAGAGGCTAAGCTAGCTATCTTGCTATCTCAACTCACTAACAAACGGGAGGCGGAAGTGACGACATTTCTAATTGATTGGTTCCCCACAACTTCCGGCAGCGTTTCTATTGGCTAACGGGCTCTGTGGGCGAAATTGAAATAAACGTTTGAACCCTGTCGCTGCTGATTGTTTGCTAACTCCTCAATGAAGATTGTTTTTAGCTGTGTGGTCGAAGTCCTGGCTTGTTAACAGTTGTAAGTACCAAAAACAAAACGTGTATTGCTTATCTTTTAATGTGCCTTTCATTTTTTAAGTAAAGTTAAATAACCAAGGCAGGAGCAAACGTCTAACGTAACGCTGTTGCCACAGTCCTTCTAGTTGAAGGCTAGTAACGTTAACTGCTATAGAAACGGGAAGTAATGTAGCTAACATTCTAACTAAAACCTTGATTGACCGTGTTTGTGGGCTCCTCCTTTCTCATTTTCCTTTCTTTTACGCTGACTGTTGTATTTGTTGTCAGGTAAGATGGGGGACCGTGTCGAGATACAGATCACTCCTGAGACTCCAGGCAGACCTTCCATTAGAAACCCCTTTGAAAGTCCAAATGACTACCACCACCTCCGTGAAGCATTAGTGCCAAGCCCATCTGTCTTCAAGTCCATGCATTGTAAAGCTGTAAGTATTCGCTTTACATTATTTACCTCAAATATTTTAGATCTGCTATGATGTGACACATCTCTTTTTGCCAATATCAAATTACTGTACAATCTCCACAGGTTTGGGTGTATGTGGTCTTTAATTCACTTTCTCATGTGATCTCTCCTGCAGACTCCTCCCAAGTTTAACTGGTCTATTGATGAAATGGCCAGTCTTCTTCCAGTGCACATAGACCAAGAGGAAATCCAGCGACAGTCTTTTTACCTCAGCCAGACAAGGTATGTTAGAAAACACAGTCATCACAGTAGATGTAGGTAATAGGACTTAACTTGTACCATAATGATGTGATGGCAGGAAGTGACAAAACTTCTTTTCTACAAAAAAAAATCTAGGATGGATTCTGACATTGAGGAAAAGCGTCAGAATGCTATTGAGCAGGTATGGGATTGAAATTAATTCAAGAATGTATAATGATAGGGAAGTTCATTTATTGATGTTTTCAGATTCATTTTCTAATTTTTAATTTTTTTTGTCTCCCAATAAAGTTTTTTACCAAAGGAACCATTGTGCCTTCCCCCTGGGCGTCTCAAGACATCCGTAAAGGCCCTCAGATCAATATGAAAAGTACGTTGTCCTATTGTTAATGTTACTTTTTAACCTTTCCTCCATGTATTTGCCTTTTTGAATTTAATGTTGTACTGTTTTTGTACATTTTCCTTATCATGTTACTGTAATGTCTTTGCTTTTGTAGGTTGTATGTCTGCCATGATTGAAGAGAAGCCTGAAAAAATATCAGGTTGGTGTTGTTCTTTGAGTCAAAATGTTTCCCACCTCTTCTTCTTCTTTCCTTCACTATCTACTAACTTGTTTTTGATCTCTTGTTCTACAGTTGCTTGTCAGACAACTCTTTCGCTGCCTTTGGCATTTGATTTGGAAAAAGTATTGGGTAAGAATTAAGAAACTTTATAAATGTGAGCACAATCAAACCACAGAGCCTGTTATCGACCAAATCACCATGACCGTCTATTTCTTCCTTCTCCTCAGGAGAATATTACCGCCAGGAGGAAGCATGTGATGGCGTGCAGGAGAGTCTCAGTTCCTCCTCCTTAAGACGAAAGCTCTTTCTCGATGGTCAGGGAAGTTACAGCGGCTCTGACAGCTCCAGCCCGCCAAGCCCCGAGAGAAGCCACACCAGGCAGGAGATTCCTTCTCTAAGCCGAGGAGAAGGAGTTGAAGTAGTAGCGTCTATTTTTGCCTCCCCTTTGTCCTGTGGCATGTCAGTTCAGACTCCCTCTACGGTGAGTAAACTGTAGGATGCAAATAATTATTATTTTGCAAAACATGTGGTACTCTCATCTGTATGGATATATCTGAATCTTTAATTTAGATATTCTCAAATTTGCTTTTGTGATATTTTCTCCTTTGGAATATGTCAATAAATTCTCCTTACTAAATTAGCAACAGATTTATTTATAATCACAAAGGTTAAATTGGAGTGAAAATGAATCTAATCCTTCTGTTAACTGACCAATCTTTGTGGCAAATTTGGGTAATACTAAAAAGCAGTAACAGAAATTAGTTTGTAAGTTTAATGAACACTTACACTGTTAAACAAAATGTATTTGCATTGTCTTTATGACAGGGTCAGTTCTCGTCCAGTCCCATCCAGCATGGCTGTTTCCGGGACTGCAGCCTTGGCAGCATCACCAGTCCGCTGTTCCCTGATAGGTCGTCTCCTGCTGGCCTCATCTCCCCAACAATCTCTCCTATTGTTGCATATGCAGCACACACACCAACAGGCTCAGGTAGACTCTTTGTTTTGAAGATTAAAAGGTTTTTAAAAATAAGAAATTAACAACGCTTCTCTTTAAACTGATTCTGAATCTGTGTCCTATCTTCAGCTGAGAGGAAGCAGCCGAGCAACTTGACTCCAAACAATGTACCCCTGGACGTAGATGTCGCTTCATGCAATGAAAGCCCATTTGTTGAGGGTTGTTCCCCCATTCGTAGCTGCTCCCCACACCAGCTCCACTGCCACAATGAGCCCAGGTCCAGGCCCCGGCCCAGAGTCCGCTGCCGGGCCTCCCCTCCCCTTATCTCCCCGATACTCAACCCTAAGCTCCAAGACAATCAGGAGGCTGAGGAGAAACTCGTCTGCTCCTCTTCCTCGTCCTCCTCTTCTTCTTCTTCTTCTTTTTCTCTCCCGCTCATGGAGCTAGATCCATCCTCGCCCATGGCACGTGACAATCATCCCTCTGATACTGAGAGTGCTAGCCTGGATCCTATGGAACCTGTGAAAATGGATGAGGACAAGGGGATAGAAGGGAGCTTGGAGGATGAAGAGGAGGAAGGTGGAGGACCTTTGGGGCAGCTGACCAGCTCTCGTATGGGCAACGTGTCGGCAACAGAGAGCTCCCACATGTTTTTGTCTCTTCTGGCAGAGGGAAGCAGCATACGCTATGATTCCAGCATGCAGGTTAGTGTGAGGAAAAGCTAAGTGCATCATTCTTTTTGTATTTAACTGCATATTTAACTTATTCTTTTGTGAATTCATCTTGTTACTCATATAATCCTATTGATGCTTGTTTAATGAAATATTTATAATGACTTTTTGCTTGTGCTCAGGTGGACAGTGGGTACAACACTACCTCAGCAGGCACTGCCAGTCTAATAGATGGCCTCACCTCAGACTATCTCTGTAAAGAGTCCTTTAGTCCAAACATGGCAGAAGAGGCCTTCCAAGTGACACGACACGCCAAAGTAAAGGTACTGTCTTAATTACAAAGACAGGGTTGTGGGTGTGGGAGTTTAGGCCTTTAAATCTTATACACTATTAGCACTCAATTGCAATACGCAGTGACAAAGCCAATTTGGCCACCACCTAAGCCAAATGAATGTAAAACCAATGTGGAGAGCATTAAAATGATGGTTGTGCTGGTGGACTTCTTTACAAGTTTTATCCTTGAAATGTTTTGGGTGTTGATTATTTATTATCTGCTTTAGCTTTTCCAAACTTTTGTATACAAACATGGTAACAATTGCAGTCTAATACAGCATTTTTTTTTTTTTATAAAACTGAAACATATTAATCTTTTCTCAGAAAAAGACCCTCAAACACCAGAGTTGGAATGTAATGAAGTACAAATATTTTGCTACTGTACTAAAGTCGATTTTGATCTATACTTGACGAGTCATTTTCTTACTTGTACTCCCTACATTTTTAAAATGAATATCTGTACTTTCTACTCAAAAAACAGCTTTGTTACTTTAGTTTTATTTTGCGTCTTTGCAAGGGCGCCTTACCAAGATCACAAGGCTGATTTTAGCCCATTACTGTACATCACGCAAGGCAGACATCGCGAGACGCAACAATGTAAAAGACATAACAAGATGTCAGCAGAGAGAGATGGAGACTTGAAGTCCAATCAGTACCTGTACTTCTACTTGATTAAAGAATGTGTGTACTTTTGCAACCTCTGTCAATGTCTCTTCGAATATGTGTACCTAAGCCTGCCACAAATCTAGGGAAAAACCTGAACAGTACTAACAGTATTAAAGTATTGTGCATGCTGTAAGGCTTTACTGGGTACTTTTTCATCCTACTAAAAGTATGTTTCTTGTTTTCCAGGCATTTCATCCTCACCACTGAGCCATCTGCAATAAAAGGGACGCCTCTTCCAGTGGAAGCTAAAGATGATTATTTTTGCAATCAAATACAACAAAGTTTACACTAAGTTTGAAGCATTTATTGTGAATGGATATGGTAAGGGTGGTTGTTTGAGGGGAATTGAGGTGTTTCACGAGTGGTTATTAGATTTCTTTTAGGTTGAAAAGTTCACATTGCCTGAGAGGAAGCAAGTGCTTTTAACATGGCATGTTTTATTACAAGGTTACAAGGGAGAAGATAAATCCATAGCTTATCTGAGTCCTACTGTAAGATACTGTAATTATAAGTCAACAGTTCTTTTGGGCCCAGTATACTGATGCGATAAGGAGGATGGAAAAAAAATCTGCATCACATTTGCACAACAGCAACCTCCTTCAATGCTGTATCGATGCGGAAGCCATCATTTAAACTTTTAATCGGTGCTGACATTATCAACCTTTCAGATCCTGACTCAGATGCAACAGATTTGTACTGTATTTATGTTTTTAGAAAAGTGTTTATCATGATGTTTTTCTATTAATTGACAAGTAAGAACTGTTAAAATTCAGGTTACCTGTGGATGTTATTTGTTATATTTATGCCTGAATAACACACTGAATATTGCCACTAGCAAATTAAATGCTGATTGAGCCAATTGTTTATTATTTTTGATATACTTACAAGCATGGGCTGGATCGTCGCATTAAATTAACTTGAATTCTTTGTCTGGCTTGAGAAGATGTCTTTTATTTGGAGTTGGGCGTTTTATTTTTTAGCACTGAGAATTATGACCAAATAAATTAATTTCAGTGTGTTAAAACATGAACTTAAGTTTTCTCCACTTTATTAGTTTTCATGATTGAGAAAATGTACAGGGGACCAAACCTTTTTAGTCTTAGAAGTAGGATGTCAGTTTGATTATCGTAAATTCTGTTTTTCTTTATGACAAGAGCATACTTTTGCCTAGCAACAGACACAACTAATGAATGGGCTGATTAGCAAAAATGACCAAAGGGCTGAAATAAGGTTGTTAAAGGGCTGCCGGTTGAATACATCTGCAGTAGACAAAAACAACTTGTTCTGAGCCGCGTGTTATGAACCATTCTCTGTACAAATACATCAAGTTTTACAGATGATTCATGATGAGTCAACAGAACACACAAAACCGAATGGATAAAAACACTTTAATGACTGAGTCATCTATTAGACTTATTTGACAGGTTACAATGCATTTATGACTGGCAGTCTCTTGCACCTGTCTAGTTCGCATATTATAAAATGACAGTATGAACAGAGCGGCTTCACTGTGGAAAATGTATTAAAATAGATAAACCAGCTCATAACAGTTAATTGTGTCGTCCATCAGAGAGTCCAAACTGGTTCTTTCATAGACGTATTCTATTTCCTGATCTAGAAGATCAGCTGGTGGTTCGGGGGATTTGCTGCGCTGCTTTCTGTGTCAGCGGTCCAATTTTGGTTTCTTGGCCTGTGGTCCAACATCTGGGGCTGGAACGCTCACACCAGGGATCTAAAATAAAAGACAATTAGCGGCTTTTAACAAAATGCTGGCAATTTTGAGAAAATTTAGCAAATTCTGCTCTTAGGAGTAACTGAAAACAAGATGTAAAAGTTCATCAATCCAAGCCAAATAATGCCAGCTGTTAGCAGAAGCACAAAACATAATATAACATGTCATATCTTACTCTATAACTAAAGATGTAAAGGTATTGATAATGGAGTTCCTTCAGTCCTTACCACAGGTTCAATCAGAGCCATGCGGATCTTCTGATGCTGAACATTGGAGGCATCTAGGCTGATGGTGACCTTCACCTTGTCAAATATGCAGAAGGTGTGCTCCTCTACCTTCAGAGAGGGAACCTAAACACACATATAGAGGGGTTTATTACAGTCCTCCTATGGGTTTAGTTTATCAGTGCTGATCTAAACATCTATGAGGAAGAATAAATTGTGTATGCACCTCTTCATCAAAAACAAGGTTTGGGGCTGCCTTGTCTTTGGTGTCAAAGAAGACCGTTCCCTCCAGGCCAAACTTTGGGATGAGTACGATGATTGCGTTCTTCCTCACAAACAGAACGAATCCCTCTTCGTTCAGGATGCCTCGGCTCTTGAAGAACAACTGGAACGAGATCATTTGTATTAAAAGTCTTGACTCATGCAGTATGATAGCTCAAGCCAAAAGGTTTGTGGAGTTACAAAGTGACATGATGCCAATTCTCACAAATTCAGTCAAAATCATAACAGTTCAAGACAGTGAGGTTTGGTTTTTACGGCCAAAACAAGTTCACAGACATCAAACCAGTGTGTCTATATGAGTTTACCTGTGTGTGGAAGGCCACGGACGCCCTCTGTGCATACTGAGACATTTTATGTCTGTAGTTGAGGTTGTTAGACAGGGCAGACTGCTTATGTTTGTCCATCAGATCTGGGTAGGTGCTGTCTGCTCCTATGGCCACAGCAAGCAGGCGATGTACTATAATATCTGCGTACCTGTGTAGGACAGCAGATGACCGGGGTGGAAGAAGGGAGGAGGTTGAGATAAAGAGATACAGGGAAAAATATGGACAAGATGAGGTTTGAAAGAACTATAGCGTACGAATTGTGAGCATCTCTTTGTTATAAAGGCCGGACCCAACATATTTAGTCAATGTGTGCCGAGTGTCTGTTTTCATACCTCCTAATAGGTGATGTGAAGTGTGTATAAATGGGTGAAGCGAGGCCGTAGTGGTGGAAATCGCTGTCCATGCCAGAACAAAAATAGACAGCCTGCATCATGCAGCGAGTGGCCAAGATGCGCAGTAGCGTGTTAAAGTACGGGAAGCCGTCCACTTTGGCCACGTCCAGGGAGTCAGCCAGTGCTTTGGCCGAGTCTGTGTGGATCTCCACTTCCTTAAAAAAACAAAAAAAGGGAAACAAAATGCAATGTATTAATAGCAGGAATCATGGGAATTTACACAGGTATTTTGTTTTATCTACTATCATTTGCTAGAACCTACTGCATAAAATAAAAGTTGTCCCTTAAATGTTGGTATAGCTGATTGAATCACTGAACAAATCATAGATGGGGACAACGATTCAGGGGTCTGACACCAGCGTAAAATGTAAATCAGCCTACATTTTAGATGATGCTATCAATTAATAGACACCATCCTCGACTCATAACAAGGCAAGTGAATTCAATTTGCTCAAGAAACAAGCATATAACTTGAAAACCAATGCAATGACCATCTGTCTCCGCTCACCTTGGACTTTGCAGCCTTGAGCAGGATGTCGTAGTTAGACGGAGGCGGCGGTGGATGTTTTCTCAGCATGGCACAGTCTGGAAATTCATCGTAAATCTTCTGGGCGACGGAAATATTGGCCAGCAACATGAACTCCTCTACCATGGAGTTTGTCTCCCTTATAACCAAGAGACGAGTGTTTAAATATGTCTGAAACACGGTGTGACACACACAAAAAATAGCTTGTGGCGCCGAGGGTTTTACAAAAAGATCCTGTGGAGGCTCCTATTTGAAATATTACGGTACTTACATGAGTTCTTTGGTCTGGAGGTCAATGGGGTCGTGGGTTTCACTGTCGATGTGGAAACGGACCTCTAAAGATGACAGCGTCAACGCCCTGAAGGATATCAAACACAACACAACTCATGTTAAATACAGACAGTTTAAACAGCTATAGAGTTCATTCCTCATATCTCCTCATTGTTTTTCCCAAATGCTGTCGATCTGAATTCAAGTTCTCTCTCAAGTTCTTGATTTCTCATTTAAAAAAGGTAATCGAGCCGTGAATAGATGATTAAAATCTCAAACCTACAGGATTTTTCTACCCATATCCCATTTTGTAATCTGTTCTTATGCCTGTACTGCTCCCAACTGTCAGTCTTTACCCTTTCTCTATCCTCTGTTTCTTCAGGATTTTGGCCAGTTTGTTGAGACCCCGTAAGCTGTTCGTGATGTCGTCATTCATGCTGGTGTCATCAATCCGCATTTGGGCCTCAGCGTAGGTCAAAGAAGCCTGAACCAGATTGAACAGAAGAGGGCAAAACAAGGAAACATAAATACAACAAACTTTCTGGAAATTATCTTGACCATGAAAATGTACGTCTTATGTCTATTATTATTTTATGCAATAATATTTTCTGTCACTGTATGACACTGTACCTTAGAGTTAATGACGCTTTTTGTGAACCGGGTCTTCAGAATTTCAGCCTTGTGGTTCATCTCCCAGATACATGAGAAAGCCAACCTGGTGAAAAAAAACATTTAAAAAAATTATATTTTAACTGCATTCAGTGAACATCAGCTGGACTGTCAAACATTTAGCACTGATGATACTGATTATTGTGTATGTTCTCCAGGGTTCGTACACATTTTTCAAGGTCAAATTCAAGCACTTTTCAAGCACTTTTAAGGGTCATTTTCAAGATTTTCCAGCACCTTATTGCTGGGGTAAAATACGTATCTACAGGAATATATACATACACTCGTGATTTTTTTCTTCACTTTTTATCACAATTATGTACATTGTATTATGCTGTAAACATCTAAAATTATGTTTCATAATAGCAAAAACTTCAGAAATTAATTATCCAGTCTGATCCCAATTTTGTGAAAGACACAGAGTTTTAATGTCAAGCACTTTCAAGCACTTAAACTAAAATCCAAGCACTTTTCAGACCTTGAAAACGCAACATTAAAATTCAAGCACTTTCAAGGATTTCAAGCACCCGTACGAACCCTGGTTCTCTCTTGTCCTCACCTTTCCACATTTGAGCGCAGTGAACAAAGATTGGAACTGAGCAGCTCAGGGACCATGTCTATTCTCTGATGGAAACAAAATCAAACACAAAATGTGACTTCATTTAAGTCTAACGTGCCGATAATGGCATCAACATGCAAAAAGTCAACAAGCCAAATAGGTGTTTAAACTTTCAAATATTCAACTACACTGTTCACATTAAGTGCCAACAACTTTTTCGAAATCTAAAAATCAGAAGGTCTATGGATTCTTTCTTTTATTGAATTATTACATTTTATGTTGGTAATTATGTTTTCCCTTACTTTGCCACACAAGTACACAGTGGTGCCGCGGTTCGCAGCCTCTTTGTCCAAAGCGTTGCCAGGTCTGATGAAATGACTGACATCAGCGATGTGGACGCCCACCTACAGAAAACAAACATGCTATGAAATACAGACACAAGTAACTTACTGCTGTTAACTTATAATGTACGTGCACAATATGTTTACCTCAAGGTTTCCATTTTCCAGCTCTCTACAGTGAAGAGCATCATCTATGTCTGTACATCCTGGAGGGTCCACACTGCACACCGTCAGATTCCTCAGGTCCTCTCTTCTCACCATGTCCTTTAAAACACACACATTCACATAAATACATACACAGACCTACACATATGTGCTTTCAAACAATCAACAAAGCTGTGACTATAATACTGCTCAGTGTGTCTCAAGAAAAGCTGCTATTACCTCTGGTGTGATGGCCCACGGCATCTTGGGAAGGAAACTGAGCACAGCCTGAGAGAAGGCCTGGTGTGGGACGTCATGCTCCAGGAGCAGCACCTCCTGCTCTGTGTCCTTCTCCCCTGCACTTCCCAGACTACGCACAAAGTGACCCTGAAAGAAGAGGGGGAAATGATCTTTCCAGTTGGACAGACTTGGCATATTTGTGCATATTATTACATGTCACGATTCAAAGATGTGACATTCTGAAGAGGTTCCAACTCACATTTGGGTATCTGGAGTGTTTGGGCCAGCCATCGATGGCAACCATGATCCTCTGGCCTGCCAGTGTGGCAGCCTGACGCGTTTCAATGCGAATGCGGGGGATACGGCGGTCTGCTGGGGTGAAAAGATGGCGGGTTGACTGAATGAAAAAGGAGAGAAAAGGGATAGTCAACGCTGAGGGTAAGAGGAAAGGAAGTAGACGGTGTGTAATATATGCATACAAGGAGATTAATAAATTCAAGTTGAAATGTTTATGATATGACAAACAGACATGTATGACATGTAGCAGTCTAGACGTACCTCTTTAATCTGGGCGACATTGAGCATGCCACAGAATGGCCTCCAGCTCCTTTTAATTATTCCCACTACTTTCCCTGTGGGCTTCCTGGCTGCCTCAGCTGCCAATATCCTCAACTGCTCAGACACAGAAAAAGAAGTCTTTAAGATACTGTAGCTACAAAGGCCAAATCATGGATGTCACTCAGTCAAAAGGTAAAAAAAAAAAGTAGAGGCACGCTTTTTGTTTTGCACCCAAATACTATCCCACAACACATCCTGCACATTTATTCTTATTATAAAAAGAGAAACAACATACGCCCTCCTCCAGCTGTAAGTAAAGGTAGTCAATTCAGATTCCCAAACTCACCTCTTTCTCCTCGTCCTCTTCTTCAGCATTATCGTCCTTTGCTGCGCCTTCGTCCTGCAGCACGACTGAGGAGGGCGCCACCCACTGATCCCGCGGCAACAGCTGCACAGCAACCACATCCTGGTGCACTGCTCTGTTGAGGTTCTGAAGACCCTGGAGGAGAACCTGGCAGCAGGACGAAGGGACAGCACAGAGCTTAAAACAAATGCAGCCACTTTACTTTATTTCAAACTGTCAATTAATTTGTAGTTATTCTTCTAACTAGTAAACTACATCTCCACACAACCTGATAAATTCTCACCCACACCCAGGTGAGGTTTTGGAGATCCTTAAAGTTCCAGGTTTTGGATAATTGTTCAAAAAAATATTGTCCATTCACAAACAAATGTACAAACACACCTCTGTGCTGTCTTCTCCCTCTCCCTGGACAAAGACTGTGGCCTCCAGATAGTTGTCCCTGCTGGCCCTAAAGGTGCCCTGAAGGAAGGAGCCGCTCTTAATTCCTGCTTGGATCTTGGATAGTGGGAGATGCTCTGGGAATAACACCTTACTGCTGGTGATCTCATTCTGGCGGAGGAAAGAAAAACACATCAGTGAAAGGAGAGAGGATGTGATATCCCATAGATCATAGGCAAAAAGAAAAGACATATGTAAATGGAGGATAGAGATAAAAACAAAAAGTGTTTACCTTCTCATCATTGGATAAAGCCAGATGATCCACAAGCTCAGGATTCGCTATCAGACTCTTGATGTACTCTTCACCTAGAATGTAAGTGAATAAATGCCTGTAAGTGATACATGCAGCTGATGCTGTTTACAATGGAGGCTTTTACAAAAAAATGGATGATGGTTATGTTCTTGATATAAGGAGCTTTTCTTACTAATCTCTAATACACTGCTACAATGGCCCACGATAATTTCTTTCTCTGAAGAAAGACAGCTTACATTTGTACACCAGCAGGCCGTTGTCTTCTGCTTTCTGCTTGTTCCCTTGGTCATTAGTGAGGAGGACCACCTTGAGGCCATCAGCGCCAGTCTCGGACGTCTTCAGGTGCTGGCTGTACCATTTTGATGCCATGCGGATTGCGCGGTCGTTCCGGTCATTCGCGCTCTCACCTGGTTCTCGTTCAATGAATGTCTCTCTGAAAAAATGTGTAACAGTCACAAGTATATCACAAAGGAATACTGTGTGAAGGGGAATGTGAGTTGTAACTTTATCTGCAACTGGCCAATGTATACTGTAATACCGTATACTGCTTTGTACCTGTGGTGTTCATTGGTAAAGGTGTAGAAGTGTTTCTCCTTCTCATGTACGATGTCCTTCAGGCGTTTATAGACTGGTGCACTGCGGTGTCGTACCTCCTGCAGCACGGTCTGAAGGATGATCACATTGCGAATCACAGGATCTTCCAGCACGTCAATCTGCAGGACACAGAAATTGTAAACATGAGATGGAAGAGAATCAGAACTGTTCAGAATCAGGAGCAAAGGTTCGATGAGTGGAAATTTAAAAAAGTGATATGTGTTATCACATTGCCTAAATCTATGTTAGAACTCTACTGCATAACTTTATTAACAGATTCATATAATAGCCATGAAAAGAAACACAAAGCAGAATATATAACTAAGGTTATTCAAGACTGCTATTAATTCAAAAATATCTATCATAACGTTGATTAGCCACAGTTATGCACTAGACACTGTCTTATTGCTGTGTTATCATGAAAGGCACAACCTGTGACTAGAAGACGAGATTTACATGTCTAGATGGCTGGTGTCATCACATTTGACTGCTAGGTTGATCCAAAGCCACACACATGAAATTGGGAATTCCAAGAGAAGCAGAAACTCTTCATCATGTTTACCTGATGCAGCACCACATTCGTGTCAGGGATCAGATAATGTGGATAAGAGCACAGGCTGCTCTCAATACACGCGTCTCTCTGCAGCACCGTGGACTCCTGTTTGCATTCAGTGCACACTTCGCTTCCGCACCAAATATCGTCTCTCAGATAATGTTCGCGCACTATCTTCATCACCCCACCTGACCGGGTCTTCTTAACGAAGGTTTTAGATTTCAACATGACGACGATAAAGAGCCTCAGAAGGTTAAATCCCGATGTTTTTATCTTACCATTGACTGTACGCAGTCAGCTAGCTACCCATGTGTAAACCCACTGCGTTGGCCGACAAAAACCTTTCCGAGAAAGTCGGCTTTCATGAGTTATTTGCCTTACGTACACTTCTTTTACGTGAATCTATATTTAGAGACAGTGTCGTAAAAACAACGGACACGTTTACGCATGCGGATACAACGTCAATTCACGTTTTTGTTTAAAATAAAGTTAAAGTCCGTGTTAAATGGTTGTTGCCCATCTAATTCTTGCTCGATGAAAACAAAGCAGAAGAAGTCTGCTTGGTCGGCTTGATACGAAGTAATTCAGCTTACAGCGCCCCAGTGCGGCAGGAGGTGGTGCTGCATGTCCAGTGCATTGTAATGAGTGGACGTTGGTTGCACTGCACGTTAACCACCACGAGGGGCGCTGTAGTGGAGGAGAGGCAGCACCACCGGAGACAAACCGTTGGCGGCTAGCAGGCGGCTAGGAGCGGGACCGTTGAAAACAAAAACAAGTCTCCGTGTGCTCTCGTCAGCGCCGGTATGTCACAGTCACGCCTAATAACAGCTAACACGATATTTACTTTAATACGAGTACAGCCGTAATCTTTTTTTAAAACAATATTGCGCTCTGGTGGTCGTTCAGGATTTGTTTTTACTTTTCATTGCTGTAAGCTAGCGTTAAAGTATCAGATATCGCGATGTCTTTGAACTCTTAACCCAGTGTGACCTAGCCCAGCTACTTTTCCCATGTCTAATCTCTCCTAAAGTAACTGGCTAACTCGTCTTGCTAATTTAGCTTATAACGCAAAGTCAGGACCAAAAAAACAAAACAAAATGCCTCCCAAGAAGCAACAGCTGAGGCCGACAGCAGCCAACGTCTCCAGCTCCCTGGACATGGAGTCGGAGGACATCAGTCTGGAGACGACCGTGCCCACCACCGAGGACGTGTCCTCGTCCGACGAGCAGCGGGACGGCTCCCAGAAGGTGACCCGCCAGCTGATCGAGAGGAAGGAGCTGCTGCACAACCTCCAGCTGCTGAAAATCGAGCTTTCTCAGAAAAACCTGATCATAGACAACATGAAGGCCGACCATATGTCCAAGGTAGAGGAGAAGAGTTAGAGGAAAGACGTTCATATACACACACACCGTTCATTTCATGAGCGATAAATACCATTTCCAGACATATCTTTGTTGCAGTAATAGTCCTGTAACTGTTTCCATGCTTGTCCTTTCATATTTCAGATTGAGGAGCTGGAGGAGAGGCTGAATGATGCTCTACATCAGAAACAAGTGTTTGCCCTGAGACTGGACAGCCAGCTGAAACTAGCTCAAGAGGAGAACAGGTGAGGAAAGTGATGGAGGTGAAGTTATTTTTCGGTTGGATATTTGACAGACATTCACTCTGGAGACACCCAGCGGCGTCACTTACTCAGTTTACCCAGTGTTGGCAGCAGGAGGACGGTAAGCTCCCCTCCCAAAACCTCAGGATGCGCTGGAGGCTGACCTAGGGACCATAAAAAAATGATAATAGGATCATTTATTTATGGTCCCTAGATCAGGGTTAAACAAACAAACAATAGGACCTATTGTTTGATTTACTCAAAAACAATGTTTCTTCATGCTGACTTTGATTGCAATTTGATTGCTAATGTGTTATGTATTTATTCAGTTGTTTCCATGTCATGTGACCCAGTGACTCCAAACCAATGCCGACTTATATAGCCGAATTACATTTAATTTTACTGCTTCTTCTATTTTATATGAATATTTATTATGAAAATGTAGCATTTCTTTTAAGTAGCTGCCATGTCTTGTGACCCATTGACTCTAAATCATTATCAAAATGTATTACTATACAGGTCACATGAAACATACCTATTTTAAATGGATTTTACTGCTTCTTCTATTTTATATCAATATTTTAATCAAAATTCAGCAGTTATTTTTCAGTAGCTTCCATGTCATGTGGCCAAATGACTCCAAACCAATGCTGAATTGTATTAATAAATAGGACAAATAAGACACCTCTCTTTTGATTACATTTTACTGCTACTTCTATGCTATATGAATATTTGTAATGCCAATGTAGCATTTCCTTTCAATAGCTTCCATGTTATCCGACCCAGTGACTCCAAACAAATACTCAGTTGTATCACTAAAAGGGAAAAAATAAGACACACCTCTTTCCATGACATTTTACCACTTCTGGAATTACGCAAACTGATGAATTGATAATCAAAATAGTTGACAAAAAATTGTTTAATTGTTGCAGCTCTACATCTCAACAAATACCAAGTAAAACCCATTTAAGAGCACACACACACACACACACACACACACACACACTAAAGAAGGCAGAGGTAGAAGATATTTAAACACTTGAATAACAACAGATTTGAACAAGCATAACTCTACCTGTGTTAACGATCCTATTGTTTATGTGATTGTCCCCACCAGGAAGCAGCAGGTTCTGCGTAAGCAAGAGATGGAGGCCATCCTGCTTAGACAGCAGCAGCTGGAGGAGACCAACAGACAGCTGTGTGAGAAGGCTGGAGAGCTGCGGAGGTCTCTCAGGGATCTGGACATCTCACAGGACAGGTACCAGGAGCTCCGCAACCTGCCAGATGACAAAATCTCTATACAGGAGTACGTAGCTGTAAGTACGGAGGAGCTCTTCCTAACCTCTACACTACTCCACCCTGTTGAACCCCATTCATTTAAACACAATGCAGTACATGGTGATCTTTTTTCTTTCTTTGTGCTGTGTTTAGATGCGTTTCTATGAGGTGGTAACTCCTCTGCGGGCTCAGCTGGCCGAGCTCAGTGTGAAAAGAGGCTGTTTGACTGAGGATCTGGATACAAACAGAACCCAGATGAAGGCTTTGATGGAGGTACCACACACAAGCTCCTACACCCACTACAACTCTAGGTCGCATTAATCATTCTGTATGACATAACACGTTTTGAATTTCTAGCATTTTTGTCTTCTTCTTTGTTCATATGTGTGGAGGGTAAAGTTGAAATAAACACACTGTTGAACCTGTTTTAGCAGTGCACTACTTTTTGTCTACCTTTCACGTGTCTGTAAGCACACGTAAATATGTGTTCAGTTGCATTGTTGCTTTTGATTTCTTTCTTTCCAACTGTGAAGTGCACATTCAGTTTAAACAAAAACTCAGTCCTCCAGGCTGAGTCACATATTTATGGTCATGATGAATGCAGACAGGGTCAGGAGGTTCATTTACCTTTTAACAATGTGTGAAAGAGGAGATGACACGTGATGTGAGCTCCCTTAAGCCCGTTCTGTTTCTGTAACATACTGGCTCAAAATTATCCTTTTTACTGCCTGCAGCATTCAGAGTGGTGTGATTTACAAAAAAAAAATAAAAACCCATCCAGTTAATCTATAGTCAGCAGTGGCCTGCGGGCATAAACGGCTCATTGATGACATAACGATGCAACATGCTGAGGGCAGGGTCAGTATTTGGCAAAAATAGCATTAATCCAAGTACTGACTGTTTGTGGTGTAATTGCATTGAAAGTATTTTCTTTGCAAACATGAGACCCCAGGAGACTTAATGATCATTTTAATATGAAGGCATATCAAGATGCTTATAGAACTTTTCGAGGAATTTTAGTGTGTCTAGGAGGTGAAATCCTGCCATTTTTAGAGCTTGTCTAATAATTTGAATACTTTATGTAATGCAAGTGTTGTCTTTTCTGTGTATCCACAGAGCTACGAGGAGGAGCGGCGGCTACGTACTGAGCTGGAGCTGAGGAGCCAGAGACTGACCCTCGAACTGGCCGATACCAAACAGCAGATCCAAGAAGGAGACTATCGCAGAGAGAACTACCCAAACGTCAAACGGTGAGTGCTCATTGTAACAGAAGTTACAGTTCAGTTTTGTAGACTGTGCACATAGAAGGAGGGCAGCACTTGAAATTGGACCAAGCCAACATCTCCAGAGCCGTACATGGAAAAACACAAGCCCCTTTCACATGTGAACTGTGGACAATATCCAGAGAATCAGATCAGGGTAGTGACCGCATTTGCGTCTTCAGATACGTTGGAAATACTTCGTATAGCTTGGACGAGGGGCATCTGGAAGCAACTTGCAGCTTATTTTTGAGTATTAACATTAACTGCTTGATCCTTTCAGTTATTGAGTTCATTAAATGTTTTATTTTAAGACCAGATTGTTATAACGGAATCAACTGCTACCTGATGTGTGACATGGCGAACCCTTGAAACAGATTCTTGTTATGATATGTAACTCTGATTGTCTGTCAACCGTTTTTGCTGTGGTTTATAGTGAGCGTGACAACTTTGAAGCAGAATTGAAGGAGTTAACGCGGAGATTTGAGACACTAGACTTGACTCACACTGCACTGACAAGAGAAAGGAACACACTCAGCAAAGAGGTGCTTCACACATACCTAAACACCATCGTATAAACATATAATTTGCCTTTTCATAAGTCTTTTTGGGAGTAGTATGTTCTGTAATAGTTTCTCGTTTTTCTGTTCTTGTCCTCCAGGTGGCGACATTGCAACAGTCAGTGACTCTCCTGCAGAAAGACAAGGAGTACCTTCACAGGCAGAACATGGAGCTGAGTGTCCGCTGTGCACATGAGGAAGACCGGCTGGAGAGGCTGCAGGTCCGTGCAGTTAGTCAGCTGTTAGGCTCATCTGATATAGAAGACATTCTGTAACCTGAAGAATTCCTCTAATATGCTTTCACTTCTTGTCTCTGTGGTACAGGTACAATTAGAAGACACTAAGAAGGCAAGAGAGGATGCCTACGAGAAATATTTAGCTTCCAGGTTAGGCCTTACTGTTTTACACCAGCTAAAATTCTGATAATTGTGTTTTCACTGTGCCAGAGAATGTCTGTAGAAATCATTTCGATCAAATATTTTGACATTGATGGTTTCATCTGCCATAACCGTGTTTACAAATGTTTCCCTCTACTCCAGAGATCGCTATAAGTCAGAGTACGAGACCAAGTTGAGAGAGGAGTTGGAGAACATCAGGTTAAAGACCAGGCAGGAGATAGACAACCTGCAGAGGACCTCCAGGGAGATGTATGAAAGGGAGAACAGGTATCAGTGCTTAATTGTTGATAACAAACTATGATCAAAATATCAAAGGGTGCTTTTCAAACCAAGTTCCACATTTTGTTAACATGCCATACAAATTATTATCAAGCTAACCAATCACGAAGAGAGAACAGAGGAAGATCTCTCACCGCAGATACTTCACAGTTGCATTAGAATAGGAAATTCTAATATAACTTCTGCTGTATATGATATAACACGACATGCGGATTCCTTTGTAGAGGTGTTGTGTTTTTTTTTAACTGTGTGTGTGTGTGTGTGTGTGTGTATTTCACCAGGAACTTGCGTGAGGCCAGAGACAATGCGGTGCTGGAGAAGGACAGAGCGGTGGCTGCTGAAAGAGACTCTCAGTCCAGATATGACCAACTGCTGGAACAGTGAGTTTTCCCGTCACACACATAAACACATGATGATTTGAATCAAGGCTCCTTAAGACCTTTATTTAGTGCAGCTTATCGAGTTTTACTTTTGATCCTTTTTTTTTCCAGATATTTGAGAGTAGGTTTGGGTACCAACTCTCACTTTTTAAGGGTATCAACCAAATAATGGTCGTGGTAGCCATTGAAATTACAGTACCTATGAGCACGTCTCTGGTCAAACATAAGATATATATTTATTTAAAAGCCAAAGACTGCACTGTGTTTGATAGCCTGAAAGCCAGGTCCCCTGCATCAGCCGCAGCTGACTTTAGCACACCTGTGCACAGTGCGGTGCTTGTTTGTGGAGAGCTGAACTCTTGTACATGAACAAAGAGGCATGTCCAACATTTGAAATTGTTGTAAGACATAAATGGGCTTTTCTCACCATGTTGGTGATGTAAGCTTGGCATTTTTAGCGTTGGCTCGGCTCAGTTCAGCTCCTGGCTGCGTCTGAAATTCTTTACAGTATGTGGTTTTTTTAGCATGTCTAAAACCATTTGTATGAAACCAATAGTAGATGAACTGCAAACTATTCATGGGGATATATTACATTATGCAAGCGCTGCCTGCGGTTGTGATAATAATATAACAAAAGTGCCCCTCTTTATTCTTCTTCTCAGGCAGAGTAGACGCTGCAACAGCAATTTACTGCCCTCCACTCTTTGTTTTTAATGTTCCTTTTGACAGTTATTTATATTTTTTATAAAGTCAAATACTGTGCTGATATTTCATCAGTTTCTACATTTTATTCCAGGCATCCAGGTTGAGAAAAGTGCACAGAAAAAAAAAACAGTTTCTCCAGCTGTTTCCAGGTCTCTGAACAGCTTCTTCCTTTGAAGCAATGTCAGCCGTATTTTGTTACTCATTTTTCACACGGTTTTGGTGAACTATCCTTTGAACATGGTTTAAAGTGGGAGCCAAGTACACAATAACAACCATACACATATGTTCCCGCTCTTGTTCTACTTCTCAGTATTCACTAGTACTCTGTAAGGATTGAGTCATCGGTCACGTATGACATGATGTGGCATTTTAGCAAACTTGGCTATGTTTGGCAGCTCCTGTGATCTTTTTAGGAGCAAACATTTACTACACTGCTGCAATCGAATGTAGTTCACTTCCTTCAAGCTAAGGAACTTCACCTAAGGGCAAATGTTTGAGTGTTAAGAAAGCTTGGGCCAGTCAGTAAAATATTTAATTGTCCCGGTTAATCGCCTCATATTTGAAATTCATTCCACGTCTTTATTGGCCTATCAGCAGTGGGTTAATGTGCTTGATAGTGACGCACATTGTGTAGGCTGAAGTACCGGTATTTCCTTGGAAGCTGTGAGCTTGTTCTTGCTTCGAGGCTGATGTGTAAGCCAGCAGCAGTCTGTCATTAGCGCATGTTGTGGGTGCGGCGGGACTTTGGTGGCTGTGATCTGTCTCTTACTAAAGATCACATATAGGCTTTGCTGTAACTGGGGGGTCAGAAGGTCAAATGGGAAGTCAGAGTTCACTGAAGTACCAACTGGTGTTGCTGGCCCAGCTGCCTTCCTCGCGGTAGTGAAATAGTTTAAGTGCAGGTTGAATGCAGACTGAGAAACAGGTCACTGTGTAGTACTGCAGATAATTTACATACTGAGGAAGTCTCCGTAAACAAATTTCAAAAATGCTTCTCTACTTTCTGCAATCCCTTTCTTGTTCTTGACAAAGCTTTTGCATTGATGGAGTTGGCTAAACTCAGAGTTTTACTGTTGGTCATTGTTTGGACAAATCATGCTTTTTAGTCATTTCCAATTTTAAACAGACTTTGTGTCCAAGTTCTTGGTCCATATCTTTGCTTTAGGCAACAATGCCCATCTCAGTGTAGTCTTGTAAGGTGCCTCTGGGTCATGGCCTTGCAGGAAGTTTCAAATCTTGCGTGGAAATTGCAACAGATATATTGTGATCCCTGCACAGACACACACACACACACTTTAAGCCTGCATTTTCTCCTCATTGAAGGAAGCTTTTCAGTAAGTCTCCTGAACAAACTGTCCTGTATTTTGTGCTGCATACATACATGTATATCTTTTATGAAAGGAATTATGTAGAGCAATATGTTCACAATGTATCTTAAATTGCAATGTTTCAGTACTTGTCAGCATTTCTTATTTTTAAACTCATTTTGTATCTGAAATGACAGACAGCCTCAGACACACCGACAGCAACAGCAGCAGCAACAGCAGCAGCAGTAGTGTCCCTGTCCTGGGTTACTACTACATGCCAGTCATTTCTCTAGATCCAAGCCACCAGCTGTTGGTCTTTCCATACACTCACTCACACACACACACACACTTCACTCTCTCTTGCACTCTCTCTGCTGCGATCACATTCCCTCTGCGTCGCATCGCAAGCCAGCAACGACAGATGCTAGTCACAAGCCCTTAACCCCTAACCCCACGCATGCCCCTATTTTTGGGGCAAAGAATGAGGCGGACAAGCTTGAAATGGCGTCGGATGGTTGTAGCGAAGAGGGCCAGCTTGAATGCTGAAAGCTGTAAATATTTCCGCTAAAAATTGGCATTTAAAAGGACAGAGAGAGATCATGGCTGACTGCACTCCTCTGGAAAAGTAAATTCGATTTTTTAGGAACATTTTTCTTCTTTGCGTCCAGATCGCAGCAGCCATTAAAGTAAAAGAAGGCGTAAAATGTCGACCAAGTGTACATGTCTGTCACTGTGAGCACACAGCTCAGGCCTGCGCTCCATGGATGATGAAATCCTATCAGGCCAGCTGTAATCGGGAGTTATTAATATTATCCAACCAACCTCCATGGTTTAATAGAGTCTCTGTGAGAGTATGTGAAAGCTGCCTCAAGAAGCGCACCGGGCTCGAAAACCATTGCCCGAGATGTTGCAAATGATGATTTCCGTTTTCAAGTGATGTGTGGATTTTTCTTTCAGTTAATCAGATAATTGTTTTGTCTATAAATCTGAAATAATGAAAAATGCCCCTCATATTTTCCAGAGCAAAAAATCGATGTCTTTAAAACACTTTTTTTTTACTCTGATGACACTCAATTTAAAAATGGGTAAGGTCCTTCTACCACAGGGTTCATACGTTACTGGGAATCCTTGAAAACACTTGAATTTAATGTGGTATTTCAGGGTTTCGAAAGTTCTTTTGGATTGAGTGCTTGAAACTGCTTGAAATTTGAACTACATAAGAAAATGTTTCTGTACTGGCTCGGTCAGGTTGTATAGGATGCCAAGTCTACTTACTGACAGCTGACACATTTTTGAAACGTGAAACTTTTTTTGTGTTTTGTTTTAATTTGGCACCCTCCTGTAGAATGCTATCACCAAACATACTTTTGGTTGTTTATAGCCCAATAAGATCTAATTTAATGAGATGAGAGAAATATGTATTGGCTGTAAATGTGTTGGTGTGTGTCATCAGTTGCCATATACATATATCGTTGTCCATACAAATAGACATTAAATTAAATTAAAAGAAAATACTGTAAATAAGAAAAGCACCTTGACAATGAATGACTGAACAAACCCTGCTTCTTTTCTCAACTATGTGTGCGAGCTCACCCATCCACATGCACTTATGTCACATAAGTGCATGTGGATGGGCGAGCTAGCACACAATGCATCACTTCCACTTGATGCAGGATTGTGTGACCTGAAATTCAGAAACTGTAGAATATGTTCTGTCTTCTCTCCTAATTACAAAACTCTTAAGTAGGAACACCTTTCTGTAGCTGCCAACTACATTCATTGAAAGATCAAACAAGACCAAACATCGCTGCGAGCGTCATTGAGAAATACTCTTCTGTAACCCGATGATTTAAGACCTTGCTTTCCTGCTTGGTGGCTTACTGTAACACTGTTGCTGCCGCTCTGTTAACATGAAAAAAACTCGTCGTAATAAAAAAATTTTCATTGCGCAAAGGCACGCCAAATAGTCACTTCCTTGCCAATTTTTAAAACGAACATGTTATCATGCGCATTATCATCAAAGGTAATTGTATCCATGTGAAGTAGGACATTGCAACATTTGTTTGAAACCACCAGGCATGCCCAGAGCTGAGTTTTACCCTCTGTGTCTGAGATGCACCCAAACACATTATCTCCTTAATACACATACTACATGCATATTCATCTCCTCGTCTCCGCAGGTTTCGTCAGCTCCAGCTGGGTACTGACAGCAGGGTAGCGGAACTGTCCAACCAGGCCAAGCTGCACGCCTTCGACGCCGAGCGCGCTCACATGGTCAAAGAAGAGACGGATAAGGCCCTGGCTCAGTGCCAGTTGGAGTGTGAGAAACAGCAGAAGAAACTGGAGGTACTCTAAACTCCAAAGACAAAAAGGATAAAATATTTTACCTGTTGCCCTACACGAGTGTATCCAGTTACCAGTCGATCATAGTGCAGTCTTTTTCTCTGCTCTCATGATTTGATTTCAGCCAATTAATGTCACTGCTTGGTTTGAAGTCTAGACAGCTTGAATTAACAGGTCAAATTTAGAAGAGATTCAGAAATCCCTCTTTGCCTTATTTGCAACCCTTTTTCACAGGGTTTGTACAAAGTCTTGAAAGTGTAGAAAATGCTTAGTTTTAACCAATATGATTTTTGAGTTTCTGAATATGCTTGAATTCAAATTTACTCCCTAAAATATTATATGTGATGATGGAGATTTCGAGAATCTAGAAATTTTAGTTGAAGTACCTTGAAAGTGCTACATTTTCTGTCTTTAAAAGCTATACAAAGTATGCAATAATCAGTATAACTGGAAAAGAAACAAGGACATCACCTTGAACATTTGCTTGTTTTGTAGCTCGTCAGTCATCTTCAGTCATGGTGTTGATGACAAATTAATTAATTACACATCGTCACAACTTATTTAGAAGTCTTACATCATTTTCAGACATGTTGTTGATGACTAATTAATTAGACATCGTCACAACTTACTTAGAAGTCTTCGGTCATGTTCAGTCATGTTGTTGATGACTAATTAATTAGACATTTTTGATACAATATTGTGAATAACAAAATGACTCATGCTCAGATATACAGATTGTTGCCTCATCTGTTTCTGTTTTTGCCTTTTCCTTCCGTGTTACGTAGCATTCGTGTGAATTTAAAAGTTTGTAAAGTGAAAGCGCCCAAAGTCCACGCCAAAGCGAGTTTCTCTCTCCCACAGAAAACATTGCTCCTGTACTGCCTGAAACACCTGATTTGGAGTCGAGCCTTTACTTCTGTAACTTATATAGGCACTATGTAACAGTCATTATATAAATATATATTTTAATATATTTATTATGAAATATATATATACACTCCAGTCAGTCAGCAGACATACAGTTGCTAATGATGTAGCAGCGTTATTTTAGATCACACTACCTTGCTCGACATGACCTGCCCTACTCTGCTTCTGATTGGCTACATCCTGCCAGTTTAGTAATGCACATGTGCAACTCCCACCAAAGATTTAAACAGAGGCCACATATCTTACTCCGTAGCTAAAACGAGCATTCAATACACAGTGTGAAAAGAGGTGCAGCAGTAATGCACCATATGTGAAAAATAAATTAGTTTATTTATTTATTTTTTATTAAAGTATGTAAACCTATTCTATTACCCCCAAATAAAAGTATGAACCTGAAAATTAGCGTAATATGATCTCTTTAAATCAAAGTATCACGGTGCTCCACTACTCTTCATCAACATTGTGAAAGCCAGAGAGCAGTAAAGCTTCCTACATCACATGAATTACTACAACTAAGAATTCACAACTGCTTAAATTCACTGCTGCTTCTCCACAGAACTTAAAAATTAATGTTCCACTGTCAAGTATATATCTATCTTAGTGCGCTGCTCCAGTGGCTCCATTCTTATCTCTGTAGCAAACCCATTTATACAAGAAGTTAATTGAGTGCAGATTGTTTTGATGTCTAAATGCACTTAGCTGAGGTCCACCTCTTGACCTGTATATAACCCTGTCCGGCCCGCAAGAGTGTAATCATGCATTGCACATGATCATAGAAGAAGGAGGAAGAAAGGCAGATGATCCAAAACGGCGAAATGAAAGCTAGTTTTTGAGATTGAAGTGTGTTATTAAGCTTTGATTTGGTTCCAGTTCTTTATGACAGTGAGGTTTAAAGCCAGTCTGGGATAAAAGTCCTTCCACTGAAATATTTGTTTTGTTTTTTTCCTCTCCCTTTTCTCTCTTTGTGAATGTTTTTGTCTATGCTTGAAAATATGTGGTAGAGAAAAAGGAGTGATGAATGGCACAGATGTGTACATTTCAGTAAATTTAGCACTTAAATAGCACTTTGTTTTGTTTTCATTTATGGAATATGACACCAGAATCTAACATTTACATTAATATTATTCCTCAGGGCAATCATTTTTCACATGTTCAAAATCAAACATTTTTCTAGCCGCAGCAAAAACACAATGCAGAAAATTCCCCCTGCTCCTCATCTGCTTCTTTCTTTCTCCTCCTGTGCGTCAGCTCCTGACCCAGGAGTTTTACAGGCTGCAGACGTCATCAGAGAAGCGATCGGCGGAGCTGCAATCTCAGAATGCCGAGCAGGCATCTCGGCTGGAGACCTATGAAAAGCTTGAACAGGAGTTGGACCAAGTCACCATGCAGGCTGCTGAAAGTAAGTGCATAGCATTGGCTCTGTAGTACCCATGACATTACTCACATTACTGTTAAGAAAGAAAAAGCACTGACTAGCACTGATTCTTTCAAACATTTGTGTCTGGCATCAGAGAATAACTGTAATAAAATTGAAAGATAACACTGTTGGATTAAGATGTAGGGCGCGAACAATGATAGAAAAAATATGTATTTTCTATTGTGGAGATGCAATGGACGTGATAGTGGATGAGACAGTGGTTGTGTAAATATTATGCAGAATATTAATCATGATGGTCCTGGAGATGTTTATACAGTATTAATTTGTTGTATTTATCTGTTGCCAGTTGAAAATGAGGAGGAGGCAGAGAGAGTTCTGTTCTCATACGGCTACGGAGCCAACGTCCCCACCACAGCCAAAAGAAGACTAAAACAGAGGTACAGTAAATGACACACGTCACGTAAATGATGATGTGTATATATATGTGTGTGTGTGTGTGTGTGTGTGTGTGTATATATATATATATATATATATATATATATATATATATATATATATATATATATATGTATATATATATATATATATATATATATATATATATATATATATATATATATATATATATAATGTATCTAATGTTATTTAAAATATATGGGGATGACAACATGAAGAATGCATGTTATCTGTTCTATATAGCTTGTTGGCATGTTAAATTCAGTATCTGTGTTATCTCCATAATACAGTACATTACTACACCAATACAACAAAACTTCTTCACATTCTGTTGATAACTTCAGTTAATTTTTTAATGTTTTCAACAAAAATTCTTCGATGTTGCCCATTTAACTTCTCTCTATGTAGTAACAGTTATTAGAAGAGTGGCCATTATTATTCTCCTTTTTTATTTGAGAAGTTCCACCTTTACATTGTGTTATGTGTGTTGTGTGTCTTTATGTACAAAACACCACAGGGTACCTATAAAGGGTACATTTAAAGGCAGTATGCATTGCTATCAGCTACCTCATGATATGAAAATCCATTCCACAGTGGTTTTAAGGTACATGTTCAGTCTAGATTTGCCTCTAAATGGCGACAATTATCAGGTTATAGTTCTTACTCTGCACTTAATCTTTGATGCAAGTCTCAGATTGATCGCATCTGTTGGTAACATAAAGTGTAGGGTAAACAATGTAGAAGTAATACACCAGTGTGAACTTGTTGGTGCTGTCATGTTTCGGAATTTCCAAAACTGTGTTTGTGTTTGTGCGGCTGTTGTGCAGCGTTCACCTGGCCCGCAGGGTGCTACAGCTCGAGAGGCAGAACACGTCACTGAGGAGAGAGCTGGAGAGACACAAGTCACAGTCAGGACAGTTATCTGATGAGGTAAACGCACACACGCAGGCACACGCACAACAGTCAGGTTTGTGGCTGCCTGGGGATCATCATTAATGAGATTAAGTTTAATTTAATGTAAATTTGTTGTAAACCTTAAGCTCTGCAAGTTGGTACCTGCTCCACCCAGTTGTTTTCCCACCATCTCAAATCTCCTAGAGCATCTCAGATTATGGTTACTCCACAGTTTCGATCCAGTGCATTATGATTTATTTCAGCTGGCTCTTACCTTTCTGATGACACAACAGAGCCGTTATCACAGAGCCAAGTTCGGTATCTCCGCTCTCATCAACTTCCATTTGCCCTCATGCACAATTTCTCGACACTTTGATGTGAAAGTCAAGGGCGAGAGGTCATCTAAATGACAGACTCCCCTGGGTGATTTTTTTCTCTAATGGAAGAAATGAATTGAGCAGCTTGTGAGGCATCAAATACGTTATTAAACCCATTACAGGGCTCATTGAAGAGAGTCTCTTTTGCTATTTTCCCCCCTGAAGTTTTTGTCCCAAGGTAACAATAGTCCCACCAGATCACTGAGTCTACCTCTGAAGCCGCGTCTGGAAAATGACAGGTTGTATGAGAGGAGAGGCGGCAGACCTTATAGGAGAAGAACGAGCAGTTCAAGTCTTAGTACCTGTCACACTTGTTGACACAGTGGGAAACAGTGCCAAAAACCGTGACGGCTCTTCACTCTCTTAACAACTCACCACACCAGTCATTAAGGCTTTTGTTGTGTTTGGCACACCATGTGCATGTGTGTGCAACGCTGAGCCTTTAATATTGGGTGTGTGTATTTCGTCTGTGCGTGACTACATGTGAACTGTCTTCTACTCGCACTCTGATGCTAAAATCATCCAGTGAGGATTGAAAGTATGAGAATGAAGGCTCTGGCAGCTAGTGTGCGTGCTTCTTTGCCCCCCACTCCTTACTATAATCTCAATGAGAGGGGAGGATTGTGCAAGTGGGGCCGGGCAGATTTCAGACTAAATAAGCCTGCTTTTCAACCGTCAGCTGTGATTGACTGGCACTCGTCTGGAATACCTCATTTCTCATCAAGTATGAAAGGAAAGGGTGAAATATTATGCTTTTTAGTCACCAAGAAATGTATGGGTGTTAACCACTTACCACCCACACAGATTCCCTGACTAACTAACGATTGTCCTTCCCCTCCCACCAAGATCTACTCACTACTGGCTGGCTGTAAAAGTGGTTTAATGAGTAACACCCTAACTTTATCTATTGTGTCGCAGATTAAGTTTAATACTGACTGAGCCATACATTCAGACTCCTACATGAGGGATCATCAAAACACTGTAAAGGTGCTTTTCTTGTAATCTAGTTAAGATTGTGAATTTTCATTGCATTCCCTCTTTATAGCTTGATCTTTAAAGTGTACTATTGTTTATAAAAAGGATGCGACTTAGATACGTCATCATAAAAACTCATATTTATGGGCCCTCAAGCCGACCCTGATGACATCGGAGATAAGATACAATCATGGTTGCTCCAAGGCTCATTCACAGATATTGGAAGAAATGCACAATTTTATAATATTAAAGATAAGAAAGGGAAAGGAAACTGACTCTTTGGGATGGGATGTCCTATAGTCTCAAAGTGTCAGTATTTGACAAGTTGGGAATAAGACTCACAAATCAACTTTTCTTACCTTCTTTCTCACTTTTAACCACACGAGAAGACAGTTTTATGTGGAAACATTTCCTCACTGTTTACTTCAGGATTTACCGGTAAAGTCAAGTACTGTGTTATGTGGTGACACACATTTAGCTCTTGCCGTTGCAACATATGCAACTCTCCGTACGAGTCACATGAACCAACGCCGACCTGATGCTCAGGTGAACTTCTAAAGTTGAAAAAAAACAAATGCAACCTGAGCTAACCCCGACAATGTGTATTTGAAGTATTCGTTGCTGTAATTACTCACTTATGTACATGCGTATGTTGTTCCTCAGTTGTTGGCAGCCAACCAACTGCTACAGCAGACGCACCAGCCCTATAGCTACCTGATTGAGACGGTGAGACAACGGGATGCACAGATCAGCACGCTGAAGGAGCGTGTCACCTCGCTTGAAGACGATGTCAGGTACAGAACAAACAGTCACAGAGAGGTTACATGTCGTTCTGTGCAAGAAGGAACAGAACTAAACTGATAATCAACATATTTTTTAATTGAAGCCAATTAAGCCTTTTGTTCCACTTGCCAAACTCTTTGTGTAGTTTTCATTTGTTACATTTTTTGTCTTGTAATTTACTCATCATGGCAGCCTGCCAGACCTCCCTGCCTTTGGGCGTCACTGCTTTATACCTATCTGCATTTTTACTTCTCCTTGCCTTCTCATACCTCACTCCTTCTGTCTTTGTGCGAAACCTGCATGTGTGCATGAGTTTGTCTATTCCCAATACATTGATTGTTTCGTATCAGCACAACCTGGCGCTGACCAACCCCCCACCCCCATCCTCAACAATCCACTGTATTTTAACCTTAGAAATATGCAAACTGACAGACAGGCAGGTTTTCTCTTGCTGCTCACTACCACTGGGCTCTCACCTGGGGCGAGCAAGAGGATGGAAAAATCCTTTAAAATGCTTTGAAGCCTCTTAAACCTTCCCATCTGACAGAAATATTGAAGTTTTCCTGTTTAACAGCAGAGACACAGCTCACAGGTTGCTCACTTTCTGTGCATCCACTCTCTCGGTCTTCAGCATTAATTCTATTCACAGTTTGTTTGCTGACCATTTTTACCATTTACCATATTCAAAACATACTGGCTGTAAGACCAAAGAGTTTACTTTTTTTTTCCAGAGTCCTTAGTGCTGAAGCCACCAGGCTGTTGTCTCAAGATTTGCAAGATGATTTGCTTTAAAGCTCCCCCATTACAAGCTACTGCTTGAATGTTCCACAGCCTTAGGAAAAAACATTTTGACGATACTGTGGAGAGTTTTTCTCTCATGATACCAGCCAAATAAACATGTTTTTAACACGCAGCTAATAATTTGGTGTATTCCCAAAATGCATGACTGATTTTTGATTTATTGTTCGACTGTTTAAGGCTATAGCAGTGATTTATTCTCACTGTGCTAGTAAACATGCCATCTAAACACGGTCACACAAATGAAGCAGTATTCAAATGAAAGATTCTAGTCTACCTTCACATCTGCTCCTGTGTTTACGCTAACCTGAACTGAACCCACGGTAAAGCAAAATAAAACGCATCCTAATTAACAGTGTACATTTACTCTATATACAATATTCAACATTTTTACAGTCTTGCCTGAAAGACTCATAAAACCATTAATCAGTGATTCACAGGACTTGTTTAATTGATTGAGATTTTTTATTGACAGCCTAAAAAAATATATGACACATAATCCAAAGTAGGGCTGGGCAATTAATTGAATTTCAATTTCGATTTCGATTTTGCCTTCCCTCGATCACGAAAACAAGATAATCGTAATAAAAGGATCATTCTGCCGCACGCTGTGTCCTGTGTGGTAAATGCAGCAAACCCTTCCATCTCCACCTGTGCACTCCGCTCCGCACCGCCCCCGCCTGAAAGTTTTTGCTTTCAGCCACGCCGGTGTGTATTGCCAGTGCGTGTTTTGAAAAACCGTGTAGAAGAAGACGGTAGAAGACGGCAGAAATGCAGCCTTTGGTCGGGAATAAAGTTAAAGCGAATTCTGTGGTGTGAAAATACTTTGGTTTCGAGGAGTCTGACTCGGAACAAAGGAAGATATTGTGCAAGATATGTCACGCGACCGTGTCTGCATCTCAAGGGAACACGACCAATTTATTTAACCATTAAAAAGTCCACACACAGTGTTATACGTGACCAAGTAGTGAAGGAACAAAAAAAACTCAAAAATGAAAACCTGCCACCGCCACACAGTCCTCAATTAAGGACACACTTTACAATGCCACCGCATATCCACCCAGCTCAGGCATGAAGAAATAACGGATGCCGTCACATACATGATCGCCAAAGACATGTGCCCTATCAACACCGTTAGCGACCCGGGGTTCAATAAACTGATTAACACATTGGACAAGCGGTATGTGTTACCATCACGTCACCATATCAGCAGAATTGCGCTGCCTGCCCTTTATGACGAATGTCGTGGACAAGTTGCAAGAGAAGTGTCAACAGCATTATATTTTGCCACCACAACGGACCTATGGTCGAGCCGCACCGGGATAGTGTTTATTTTTTATTTTGACATATTGTTTAATTCATTTTATTGATATATATTTCTCTTATTTATTTGCATTTTTCTTGTTTTTCAGTTCAAACTTATCGTGTCAAAGTTCAATAAGTGCTTGTTCTCAAATCAATGAACAATCATCTTTAATAATCGTGATTGCAATATCCATCAAAAATAATCGTGATTATAATTTTTGCCATAATCGAGCAGCCCTAATCCAAGGCCAAGATCATATTTCCATTGTGGTCCTTTTGAGTGTAGGTGTATGTTTTCACAAGTTTCACAACCCTATGAGTAACTTGAATATGAAATATTGATGTTATGACTCATTGGATATAGCAATGTTATAGCAATGCAAGATCTGATCTTTCTGGTTTTGGATGTAACCCTCAGCTCTCTGAGGAAAGAACGGACTGCTCTGCAGCAGGTGAAAAACAACATGGCTGCCGATCTGGAGCGACTCCTCAACCATCGAGAGGTACACATGACGATGACGTTCGCTGTTAGGTGTTAGTTTATTTCTTTGTTAGGAATATGATGTGGGTTTGTTGTTGTTTTAGTTTTACGTGATGCATTAAGGTCATTGTCTATAGAAGGTATGAGGGCAAGCATCCTACATTTGGCACTCAAAGATGTCAAAACGCAACAGTGTCATCATACAGCAGCAGTTACCAAGATAGACCCACGTGCAGCATTTTTCTTCTCTTACACACAAGTGCTTCGCCCCAGCGCTTCCAAGTGCACCACCAGCATTATGTGGACAAAGACCTCTAGTTATGACAACTTCATTTACTATCCGCTATTCAATTCCAATATATTTGTTTAAAATGCTAAGAAACACAACATTCTAACAAAACCTTCCCTTGAAAATAAAGATTTAGTTGTAAAACCACCTTGTTGCAGCACCTGGCCATTGTCTGTGTTTGATAAGGTCATAGCGCTGTTGATGCTTTAACTGCTAGCTGGGGCTGTAACCACTCTCTGTGGAAACAAAGTCAACAAGTTCTGCCACTTTTTTCACCTTTACCTGCCTGCTGTTTCTTTACAATACAAATCATTTGATTTTATCATTAATCTTTCAATGAAATGTTTAGTCTATAAAACTTAAGAAAATTGTAGAAGATTATGTTATGATTTAATGTCTTCTTTTGACTAACCAACAGTTCAAAACCATAAAATACTTGATTATAGTTTAAGACAAGGAGAGGACCCTAACTGTAACGTTTGACAGTCTGAAACTGGTGTGTTTTGTTTTGTTTGTTTGAAAAGTGATAAACGATTAGTTAATCATTGACAATAGTTGCAGATACATTTTCTGTTTATCGCCCAAAAGCTAAATCAACTAATCTTTGCTGCACTACTTTTTAGACTTAAAATAAACCGGCTCTTTTAGCCACACCAGAAAAGTTATTGCACTGTGTTGCAACGCTTCCTTCAAGATTGCGCGTGCTCGTATGCGCTAGTGTGTCACCCCGAGCCAGCCGTTTGCTGTATGAAGTATGTGCCCTGTCATAGACAGCTGTTCCTCAGCCTGGCTGTTTGGGATGCCACCAGGGTTCGTGCGTGTTTGTGTGTGTGTTTCTGAGTGCGTGCGTGTGTGTGACATGCCAGGGCTCATGTCCTCAGGGGTGATAAATAGAACCGTGAAATGGCCCAGAGTCCTCCCCTCTGCCCTGCTGCCACCCCTGCGGACCCTTGAGCTTGTTGAGCTTATTACAAGTCGTCCCATAGTTGGACTTCAGGAGTTCAGCTGTGGTTGCCTGTGTCGCAGGACAAACTTGTCATCAGAGAACAGCAATACAAATTATTTAAAACATTCATTTTAAAGCAAATGTTTGACAAAAGGTTGATCTGGGGTTATGACAAATATTTTCAATAACACCTGGTGAATTATTTGCGATTTCAGGCCTTTTGGACTCTAAACTTGCACGTATTTTTCATAAAGATTCTTGTTTATTGTTTCACCTTTGTTTCCATGTCCATATTTTTATGAACCATGTGATGCTGCAGGAGTTGGCGGTGATGAAGCAGGTTCTGATCAGCATGCAGTCCAGACAGGGAGACGCTCTGAACCTGTTGGAAACCGATAAAACTGGTATCAAGATCTCTGGTGCAGGAAAACAGCAGTCCAAACGGATCAACAGGACCACAGAAGAAGAGTCGCCAAACAAACCCAAACCCACTGTGTTCGTAAGTGTCTGACTTGGCCAACACCCTTTTATGAGTCACACCGCCGTAACCTGCCTGGACAGAAGTTCAGACAAAGGAGCACGTTAGTTTCACAGGGAATGATAAATGACTTTTATGTCATTTAGTTTCATTTGAGCTTTTCATTGCAGTCGGCTGAGTTAAAACATGTTGTAGAATATTTCCTCGATTTCACACTTTTCTAACCATAATTTTTCCTCTCCGTCTCTTTCATTTACAGACCAATAAAGAGGGCCCAGATTGGTACCAAAAGCTGAAGCAGAAACCCAAATAAACAAGAATTTGTGTCACTACTGGTGCTATCCATCATCACTCAGGGCTTTAACAGACTAAGGTTTTATCAAGTGTATGGTTTTTAGATGTGTAACTTAACTTCTTTTCATGTTTTTGACAACTTTTGAAATACAAAAGCAGAAACTGTTGCAGGTGTCCGAGTGTTTTGTTGGTCTCATGTTGTTCAGAGAGGATAAATTCTCTGCGTACTGGTCCAAAACCAGAGTATTACCTTCCACCGGGTACACATTCCTCGCTAACTGACTGCCCAAAAATTCCTCTTTCTTGGCAGTGGTCTGTTTTATTAGGTCTGTCTATCATTATTTCCTCATCTTTTCCAGGTTTGCAGATACTGGTGGCTACAGAGAAACACCATTGCAGGAACTATGATTTGCCTAAGCTGAATCTCCATTGGCTTTAAATATAGACATAGTGGGCATACCTTTATCATTTCAGATCCTGCATGTTATCGGTGTCATATTAAACTTGACCAGAGGACTGTGTTGAAGCGGGTTGATCTTTTTTTTCCCCTGTTCGCCACCCTCCTTTTCCCGTTATAAGAAAATAGATAGAACATGACATGACAATGCCTATCACTCTACTTTTCATATCTGAAGTATGTAGCACAAGGTATTTTCCGTTATAAACATGGGATTTTGTGGTATGCAAATAATACTGACTTGAACTGACAAGAGTTCATAATCCCCTGCTATCACATTAAAATGGCACTGCACCAATTTTCCATCTGAAGTCCAGTTTCATCCTGACGCCAAGTGCTGCTACACCTCGTTCAATAATGTTATTTGTGGAGGAGTTCGTCCAAATGTTTGGAGAAATAAAATATCTCAGCTGTAACTTGAGGCAGAAAACTTGGATGTGGTGATGGAAAGAAGCGGGCGTCTAAAGATCTGATGAGAAACTCTTAATTATTTGAAGTGTAGGATCCAGTGTTGTTGGATTTTTGAGCCGCATTAGGCACCAGAAAGTCAACAAGTCAACCAACTTTATTAACAATTAAAGTGTGTTTACAGGTGTTACGGAGAACTACAGCAAATGTGATAAGAAAATTGTAAAGAGCCTTTTTTTTCTGGCTCCAGGGATGTCACTTGGTAGCTGAGCTGCATTATGGGTAATGCAGTTTCCCACTCCTACAACACTGTTGGACTGATTATGGACAGTTTAAACAAAAAAGATCAAAATCCATACAGATATCACCATTTCTAATCCGCAACTACTTGTTCTGCTTCAAAACCTGGCGCCCACATTGCCCACAATGCAACTGAACGGCTGAGTGACACCACTTGAGGTAATCTATCAGACTACATGCAGCTGCGGTGGAGTAGTATGTATGATTTGTCTCTGAAATGTAGTAAAAGAGAATCACGGAGACAGAAAATGGCAACAAAAACAAGCACGGTTTGCAAATGATAGTATGATAGAATAAGCGTATTAACCAAAATATAAATACGTTGATTTAAAGTTTCAAGATGTAGAAAATACTGGATAGCTGGATGGATAGATGACTAAATTCTCTTTTGTGGGTGAACTTCTCCTTTAACGTGTTACCCTTATAATGAAATACAACATAAATACCTGGAATATTCCTTTAACAGCGAGTTATTTGGATACATGTGGTGTCATTTCTAGAATGTGATGATTAATTCCAATGAAATTTTCACCCCATTCCAGTTTTACATTTGTTTTGTCGTTAAAAGAAAGAAAAAAAAAAGCACGTATAGAAAAAGGATGGTGTGTGAGTTTAACCTTCACTGCCTCTCTGGTTGTGCGCGCGCGTGTGTGTGTGTACGCGCGCGCTTTACGACAGCGTTGTTAATGTATTTAGATGGCGCGCAGGGCGGTGGCCAGTGAATGAATGATCAAAGCCTTTTTAAAGGGTTGTGGGCGGTGCATGTGCTGTATTTACCCGGGGCCGCCCCGCCCTGAACGGGAGATAGAAAAGTGTCTGTGGGCCGGTGGAGGAGATGAAACAAGTGGAAGGAGATGTAGCAGACAGGCGCACATTAATTAATAATCCCAACACACGCAACTACACCCCGTCGGCTCCTCTCCTTCCTCTTCTCCCCGTGTAGCAGCAGCAGCAGCAGAAGCGACAGCAGCATCCTCATCCTCCTTTTTTCTTTTTTTTCTTTTTTTTCTTGCATAAACAGGACGAGCGGATCGTTTGCGGTGCTGCGGCGAAAAAAAAAAAAAAAAAAAGAGCTTCATGGCCGCGACACTCACGATGAGCGGCGGCCAGGAGGATCCCTTCTACCCGCTGCAGAAGGCGACCGTGCCCGCTGGATTCCCCCTGGAGGAGTCGGCGTTGTTCGGCTTGGACTGCAAGATGACGGACAAGGCTGGAGCGAGCGACTACACTCAGGTTAGGAGAGACTTTACGCACACTACCACTGATGTGTTTTATTGAATGGGCGTGGCGGATCGGTGCTAGAATCCAGGTTTGTGTTTGTGGGTTTTTTTCCCCCCTTTGGCCCTTTCGAATTTCTCGATCGAGTCCCCCCCCCCTATTTTTGCTGCGGGATGTTGATCGGCACTTTTTTGTTTGTGAGGCTCGGGGACCAGCTGGACGCGAGAGCCCCCAGAGCTGCTCCGCCTGCATTCACCGCATGTTTTCTATCCGTGCCAGCCAGTTGGTCACCAGTTGTCGGCGTCCCCCCCTCCTTCTTGTACCATCATACCACGCTGACGACAACTGACTCCAGCTACCGGGCAGAAAGGTCCCGGCAACTCTGTCCCCTCAGTGAGCAGGAAACTTGTGCAGCAGAGATGAGAGTTGTGTGTCTGTCTGTCTGTGTGTGTATGTGTGTGTGTGTATATAACAGCTGGTCGGATCAGGAGCCTAGAAATAGCAGCCCATCCCCAGACTGCTGCTGCTGCTGCTGCTGCAGCGGACAGGGAGACATGGGTGTTTCCCCATTCCCTTTCATGTTGCTGTTTCATCCTCTGCTGCAGGGCTCCTCTTAACTTTTTTTTTTTGCACCAGTTAGATCCTTCAGATTTCACAGGAATCAGATCCCCCCCCCCCTCCCAAAGCTGAATGCAAACGAGGGTTAGTTTGATGCAAAGTTGTTCACCTGCTTATGCCCCGGTTTGATCGCCTCCCGCCCGCCTTCCGTCTGTGAATATCTCGCGTTTCTCTCTCTTGGTCGTGAGAGATAGTGAAGTCTGGTTGTTTATCTGCGCCAGAACACGGCCTGATACCTCAACTGTTGGCCCCCGCAGCTGATGGGTGTTTGAGTTCAGCCTTGCAGGCAGAGAGGGAATTTTGCAAGCGCCTATTGATGACTACTTGGTAAATGTTTTCGTGGTGACTCTCCTATCAAACCTTTGTCCTCTCAAAATAACACCTCGGAATAGTTTCGTGGTTTGCTCATGGGGGAAGCACTTGCCGAAGTCCCAAGTTTTCTCTTATGGTTGTGTTTCTAAACTTTATTTTCTGTGTGTTTTCTCTTCTCCCCCCCCCCACACAGGCAAAGTGCGAGATGGACAGGTATCTCTCCCCTCAGTCTCTTCACCTTCCACATCCTGCAGATAGCCAGCAGAAGACGCAGAGAGACAGCGCGTCTGTTATGGATAGCTTCTTCACCGACGACCACAGCGGGGCTCCCTACACCCTCAACATGAATCTTTACCTCCCCGACGCTGCCTACCTGAGGATGGGCTTGTGTCAGCATGCGCGGCTCCCTCAGCAGCAGCAGCAGCAGCAGCAGAACCACACAGGTCTTACCCAAATCAAAACAGAATCTGCCTCCCCATGTTTCTCCCCCAACCTGCAGCTGCACTGCCCCACCACTACGCCCACCAGTAGCTGCGGCACATCTGCCCACGGCCACGGCGGCGTTGCCATGGAAAGCTCAGCCATAAACATGACGCTAACAGGGTTACCAGACTTCACCAGTGTTTTCAACCAGTCGGGTGGCGGCCGCGATTCAGTGCCAGAGGTGTTTGTCAAACAGGAAATGTCATCGCAGTATGAGCAGCACGCCCTCCACCACCACGACAACGGCGGCTCGCTGTTTCAGCTGCTAAACTCCGGCTTGGACCAACACCATGGCAATGGTATGGAGGCTCAGCATCAGCATCAGCAGCAGCAGCATCATCATCATCATCATCATCATCATCATCATCAGCAACAGCAGCAGATACAACACACTTCCACTTCCACTATCCACGCACCTTTCCATGAGTTGCCGGTGGCCTCTTCTGCGTCCCAACAGGAGCAGACGGCCAAGCCTGTCTACTGCGGCCTGGGTGGAGGAGCATACACGCATCCTCACGCTCAGGCGCACCCTCATTTCCTCCAGCAGCAGGTGCCCTACCTGCCGCCCTCTCCGCCCAGCTCGGAGCCAGGCAGCCCAGACAGACAGAAGGAGCTGCTCCACACCATGTCCCCTCCTCCCTCATACGCAGCCACCATCGCCTCCAAGTTGGCAGGTGGCACCCCTGGACTCGGTCCCGGCCCCGGACCAGGTAGTCTGGCCCTGCCGCTCACGACAGGTCCCACGCCGGTCCCAGGCCAGGCCTCAGGCCTTTCCCAAGCCCCTGCAGCGTCCCCAGCCCCAACCCCAGCTCAGACCACCGTGCCTGTCCGCTACAACCGGAGGAACAACCCAGACTTGGAGAAAAGACGCATCCACCACTGTGATTACCCAGGTTAGATCGATAACGCCGGCCTGCTGATGCTTTGTGTGTGCATGCGGATTCTTGTCACTGTTGTTTGTGTGTTTATTTTGACTCTGTGCTGTGGTGCGGTGAACATCTGACCATTCAAGGTCAGCCGTAGGAAAACAAAACTGCCTTATTTTAAGACACTCGTACATTTTTAACAAATTATATGTTGTGTTTTGAATTACTTTCCCAGGCCGATGAGTCACAGCAGAGCACACGCTGCACTGGAATTAAAATATTTTGGCAGTGCAGATCATCAGTCACTACCTTTCAATTAACTGTCTGATTCAAAAACTGCTTTGCATTTACTGTCAGACCTCAAACGGCTCTGCACTCTCATCCGTCAGCTCCCACACATTGTTGTGGCTTTAAAGTCATCGCTGGTATGACTGTGTGTGTGTGTGTGTGTGTGTGTGTGTGTGTGTGTGTGTGTGTGTGTGTGTGTGTGTGTGTGTGTGTGTGAGTGTGTGTGTGTGAGAGAGCAATAGTGTGTGTGTGTGTGTGCGTGTGCGCGTTAATTAGATAGATGTTAAACTTAAATCCCTTGACCTTTTCCTCAAACACATTTGCATACAGTCACAGCTCAAACTGCTTGAGAGTTTTGGCCACACAAACGCACACATGCGCACGCACACAGGATCTGTACGATGTGCAGCTACTTGTAGGACATGTAACGTCAACTAGCCTATGGCAGCGTGTAAAATGGGTTCAAGCGGAGGCTCCTGCAGCGTGTTCGCACACGTCTAACTTCTTTAAAGTCAGATGAAGCAGATTCATCGTATCCACACGAGGACGGATCCACACTCTGCCCCAGTGTATATTAGTCACAGTGCTGCAGCTGCTCACTGTCTGTGCAGGACATGGAATTCTATCATTTCCTCATTTAAATGTGATGAATATCTTTGTAAATCATTCAACACCCTAACAACCTTTTTGACACTGTAATCTGCATGCTTTGTGTAACATCGTGCAAAAAGGTTTTTACAATCCTGAACTTAAAATATCTCGACTTTGAAGGCAAAGTAACAGGTGCCGCAAACAGATGTTTACCACAGAGCAGCAGTCAGTGCGATTAGCGGCGTGTGGTTGGATGGATTTTTTTGCAAATGCACCAAATTCAGACCGTTTTAGCAGAAAATGGGGCTACTTTTTTAACACAGTAAAAAAAAAAACACAAACAAACATTTACTCTCCCTCTCACTCCGAACGGCTTCTGCTCTTCATTAGCTCACATTTCTCGCATACCACAGCTCGGTTTATTGGGTGAATACATATCTGACACTTGAACTATTTGGACTGAGCCTTCTGTCTCTGTTTATCTCGTCAGGCTGCAAGAAGGTCTACACCAAGTCGTCCCATCTGAAAGCTCACCTCAGGACTCACACGGGTAAGACATTCCTCCAAATTAATGCCGCTTTTTTAAACTGGACCCGCCGAAAAAGCGACTCTGCCCCGCCGCGACTCGTGTTTCGGTATCTGCACTGGCACCACGTTGCTAGGCAGAGTGTTGTGTTCCTGGCATGTGTGTGTAAATGTATCCTACCCCATTCCCATCCTCTGCCCAATATACTATTCCATCAAAACAGGTGGAAGTGACACACTTCTGCCAGGGGATGACTCTCAGACTATGTGGTGGGCGCGAGACGTTCGGTGCCATCAGTTCCTGTTCAGACATGGATGTTTTAATGTGCTTTTCTGAGACTGGTTGGGCCTGTTTGCATCTATAAATACATACGAGACCTCCCTGTGCAGATATAGAAATATCTACCATCATCTGTGTGGACTTCACGGTCCACTTTCCCCCTTTCTTTCCTCTTTCTTCTCTTATCACATTAAGTTTGGAACTGTTGGTTTTACACGAGCAAAGTCAACAAACAAGCGCTAAGGTGATGGGCCACACCTCACTCCAGCTAACACAACAAAGCTTCTGTTGATATCTACACATTCCTCACTCATCTGGACACACACGCACAGACACACACATGCACACGCACACACACACAAAACTCACTCTTAGCACTTTGCGATCCAAAATCTGTTCCGCTTCTGAATCTAGACTACATGTTCAGAACACCGCTGTGGGTGTGCGTGCCTCGCATTTCAGTTATCGAGAACATGACACGACAATTAGATCTGGCGTCATTCTCGCTGCAGGCTGATTGTGGTTATTGCAGTTATTACAGACCACAAGATGAGAGCACGACATGTTCAGAGGGATGTAGCAGCCACTTCCATATCCCTCTTTTGTCAGTCACAAGTTGTTATTTTCTCCCCCCCCCCCCCCTTTTTTTTCTCCTTTCTATCGTTTCATTTCATTCATCTTAACGTCCTCTCGTCTGCTTTGTGCCGTCCTCCCACCTTCACCCCTCCGCCCCTACTCCCCCCTTCTCTCATTTCTATCTTTGTCTGTTACTCATTCTACTTCTCTTATTCAGCAGCTTGAATGCACACGTACACACTCACACACCCATACACACACATGTCCACACACACCTGTCAGTAATCTGTATGAGATGATTCCTAATGCATTTGGGTCCCCGTGGGAGTTCCCACTCTAATCTCCATCAACATCCATTACCCTGATTGTTTGTGTGTGTGTGTGCGCATGGATGCATGTGTGTGTGTGTGTGCATTGTGAAAACTGAACACTCCTCCCTAGTTCGCTCTATTTTTTTTTCTTTCTTTTTTTTCATGTCTTGGTGTCTTTGTCTCTCCTCATTGTGTTCAGTTTCAGGTGTGTGTTTGTGAGTGCCGCGACGCTTCGGTCAACTGCCGCTATTTGTTTTAGCGAGCTGCAGAGCTTGCTGTGCTTGTTTTTAAAGGGTTGGTTCGCACAAACGACAAAAACATCAGATTTGCTTGCTTAACCTCAAGTAGCATCCAGCATGCAGATAGCTCTTATTTTGTCCAGATTTCTGCCTCCAGCCTGATTGAATGGATGTGAATGATTATGTTTATGGTGCGCGGAGCTTTGAGAAATGACATTCAAACTGTTTAACTGTTACTTTCAGGAAACCATCGTCTTATTAGTCTGAACAAGCCACAGAACAGGCTGTTAACAATTTTCACTTTCTCTCCGTTGAAGTAGTTCCAGTGGAAACTGTTCACAGCCAGGTCTGTGGACGGTCCAGAGTGATGTGCACATCGTCTCCGGAAGGAAACAGCGTTGTTGAATTACTATTCGAGGCTTTGCATGAGGATTACAAATAGTTTACATATTTAATATTGTATCACTCTGATCATTATAAATATGTTAATAGATGTTAAAAACAAGGCTGAGTAGAAGAAGAATAGACTTTCAACCAGTCAGCACAGTTTCCATTAGATTCCATTATAATTTGCTCTCACAGCTCTGTGGTTAACACTTCAGGCACTCTCTCATCAATTACACGCGGAGGCAAGAAAACCTACATAGGAGGTTTTGTCCAAATAGGGCAAAGAAAAGGAGACGAACCGAAGACAGAGAATGAGTTGGGCAAGAATGGCGCTCTTCAAAACCGGCCATATTTCTGCAGCATCCGTTGTTACCTGACAGAACCAAACACATAGAACTGGTAGAAATGACACTCATCTATATCGAAAATATCGCGAAAAAATGCTCGTCACAATTTCCCTGAGCCCAAAGTGACGTCTCCACATAGCTTCTTTTGTCCAACCAGCAGTCCAAAAAGTCCCGAAGACGCTTTATTTACTTTTATAGGTGACAAAGTAAAGCACTGTGTACTTTTGGAGAAGAAATTCAAACTCAGAATTTGAATATTTACAATATTAATGAGGTAATAATACAAACTCAGATGTATTTATTTTTCCGTAACTGAGTAAACAAGCTGTTCTCAGAGGAATATAAGGTCCCCAGAACACTGTTTGAAGCTTAAAAGGTGGCAGGGTCCGCCAAATGTAAACAAAATAAAACGGTATGAAACTGTGCTGTCCTTTAAGTTCAGTTTGTTCATACACTCATGAAAATGAAAAGAGTTTGTTAATTGAGGTTGTTCAGGGATAAAAAAAAAAAAAGTCTATAAGTCAATGAAGATCTTTCTCTTCTGATTAAAATGTCTTCCTCGAAACTACATAGTGCACCTTTAAGTAGCATTGACCAGCAAATGTTTGACATTTTATCTGAATTGTTAAAAAAAAAAAAAAAAAAACTCAAATGAAGAATCAATTATGAAAATAGTTGCCAATGTACTTCCCAAATAGTTGCATCTCTAGCTCCTTTAGCATCTTAATTTAAAGGTCCAGTTTGTAAGAAAGTCGGTTTTTGAGTCTCATTCCCAATTTGTCAAATACTGACACCGACACTTCAATGCTGAGTTGCGAATGCGACTCACAAATCAATTATGTTGAGCCAGAAAGTCAGAGGCAGATATTTCACATGTGTGCGTGGATGGAAGGCGCAGGTGTGGAAATGTTTTGTAATTTCGAAGAACATAGCAACTGTAACTTTGTGGAGACAGATGGTTGATTGTTGAGTCTAATCATCAGGTCATTAAAAAGCGACGCGTTCAGGGTGCATACCTGAAACCTGGAGTTTACTCAACAAACATCTTTCCCTAGAAGTTGCATCTTGCTGCTTAAATGCCAGCCGGTCGACAGGGCAGGTGACTGGGTATTGTGGTTAAGACGGAGCTGCGGCTGACAGAGACCAGTCACACTAGTTTTTTTTTTTTTTTTTGCAAAGTGCCCCGAGGCTGCGGCTGAAAGATCATTGGAATGGCAGGGCGACTGCGAAACATCCATCAAAAGAAAAAATGCACGCAGGCAGAAGCAGACAGTCACCCGTGGGAAAATTGTGCGCCGTTGGTGTACAAGCGCTCGCTGGATGCCTGTGACAGCGTTATGACTGTGTACGTCGTCCGACAACTGGAGTTTTCTGTGAAGCCTGTTTTCCCGGTTCCTCCACCCAACTGTATGAATCATGTCTGAATTAGAATCAGTTTAAGGATAGTGAGTTTCATCATCATGAATACTCATGATCACACTGACACGCAGAGTGCTGGAGATCATGTGATCGAGCGAGAAAACTCGAGCTCACTTTTTTTTAACCCAGTCTTTCTCTTTTCCCCTCTTCCTGCAGGTGAGAAGCCGTACAGGTGCACGTGGGACAGCTGCGACTGGCGCTTCGCCCGTTCGGACGAGCTGACGCGTCACTACCGGAAGCACACGGGCGCCAAACCCTTCCAGTGCGCCGTCTGCTCGCGCTCCTTCTCCCGATCCGACCACCTGGCCCTGCACATGAAGAGACACCAGAACTAGGGGCGTTTTCAGACGCAGCTACAAAAAAAAAAAAAACACAAAAAAACACACAAGCACTGTCTTGACACACACAAAGCACTTACTCTACAACAACTACATTGCTACAAGCTGCCTGACGCAGAGCGACTCTCACCGACAACACAGCTCCTCCCGGCGCTGCTGTTCGTGTGCTAGAAAACGGTACGATGGCCTAACACACGTGTTGCTCCTAACCCAGAGCGGGACACTTCGGAGGTTGTATAGTAGAACAAACAAGGGTGCCAGATGAAGCCGCTGGTCCCTTGACCTCCAGATATACTTGGTAAAGATTTCTGTGGACAAATACAAAGGAGGAAAAGTGATAGCAAAAAGAAAATGGTAGCTGCAAAAACTGACTGGAAAGAAAGCACTTACCAATCAAAACCTGTACATCTTTTGTTCTAACATAGAACTGGATCATGTTTTTTGTTTGCAAGACTAGTCAAGCCAAATCTTTGTTTACTCCTCGGTTTGTTAGTTTGTTTATAGAGCTGGAATATCCAGATTTAATTTTTTATACCAAATCCTTCAGTTTGCACTAGAATTGGTAATCTTAAGTCTGAGCCTTTCCTCGGGGGGGGGGGGGGGGGGGGGGGGGGCTCGTGCGTCTCATTCACCACTGGAACGATCGTTATCAAGGACGGACTGAATCTCCGCGAACGCCACACAAATCATCGCTGTTCAGATATTAAAAATTGAAGGCATTTATACTCTGGAGAGAGGGAAGATAGTGCAGGGCGGGAAAAAAAAAAAACGAGGGCGCGGTGGAGATGGAGAGAGGGAAAGATTTTTGATTTTAGAAACGAGAGGGAGGAGAGGAGATCAGAGGACGACTGAGAAGCAGAGCGAGGTGGATGGTTTGCTAAAGAGCAGCAATTAGGCGATGAATTATTCATGTTGTCTTTTGACGGATTTCCAACCAGAGAAATGTAACAGAACCTTTAGATATATCCCAGAATTCACTCTGTTGTGTTCGACGCACAAGCTTGAATTAATACAATTTACTGTCCGTCGGTCTCATCCAGCGTTTTTAACCAAAGCATCATCGTCATCATCGTCTCCGACACCTTATTAAGTGCCTCCTTCTCTGGTTTTATGTGCATTCGTTCGGTGGTAGCAGAGCTGTGATCAATGTGGACAGTCCTTTTAAATACACATGGTGCTGTTTTTTGTTTTTTTTTGTCTTTTTTTTATTAATTAATCTATCAGAGCTACGAAAAAGAGTGGAATTTCTTTTAAAAAGACAACGTTACCCATCATTCATTGTGATTTAACAGCTCGGCTCAGGCCACCTCACGGACATCCTGACATGATCAAAAAAACAAACAAAAAAAAAAACAGTTGGTTGTTTCTCTCCGTACACAACTAACATGCAGCTCGGCTATATCAGCCAATCAAACACAGATGCATGTTTTGTTAAAGGAGAAGTTCACATTTTTTTTTTCCAAGTTTCTCATGAAACCTGTGTGTGTGTGTGTGTGTTGCAAGTGTTGATGGTTGCTGCGTCTTCCCTCTCCATACTGGCAATAAAGAGCTCCCTGCTCGGAACATTTTAAGTACAAGTGATAAGAGACAGAATCAGCAGTGTAATAAAAAATAATGCATTGTGAAGTTTGGCCGAAGATAATGCGGCGTATTTCCAAAAAAATTAGTCTTATCTGTGCCTCTTTGTGCTCCGGCAGCAGACAGTGTTTCGTTGTTGAGCCGCGGCGAGGAATGACACCGAGGGGGGAAAAAAAGACACTAAGTTTGGAAGATTTTATGATTAGATTTGAGTAACAACTGAGCTTCAAGCATTTCTTTCGTTCCCCCATCTCCTCCTCTGAAATCAATTTGACCGGAGATCTGGTCTCAGTCAGTATTGAGAGGAACACGCAGCCAAAAACTCTCTTCATCTACACATTAGGACTGTTTTAAAGGTGCAATATGTAAGAATAGGCCACACTGAAAACAAATAGAAGGCAGGATATCTCCAGAGTTACCGCTAATGGCAGCTAACTGTGGCTGCCATTAGCTAGTTAGCTCGGTTAGCCGTACAGTTAGCGGCCCGGGCTGAGAGCTAGTGGCACCAGGGAAGTGTTGGTGTTTACGACCGTTAGCTGCTTAGCATGCTAACTTCAGTAGATATCTCTGCAATAAAATACATAAACGTCAGACCATCACACTGATATTTTTTCACCCTTTTCTTCCTTCACCTAAAATCTTTCGTATTGCTCCTTTAAGACGGACTGGAGGAAAAATGTGAACCTGTCCTCTAATACACACTTGAATGTCCCTGTTGATGGTGTGATGTAGCCTGCGCCTCTAACTGTATTTGTCCATTCACTGCAGGTAGCATAAAGATAATATAGCACTGTAATGTATCATGGTAAATCTGACTATTTATTTGATTGTGTAGAAGTGGGGGTTGTATCAGATCAACCGTCTTTCTCCCCAGCAAAAATGCCTTAATGTAAATATATATGCACTGTAAATAACTTGATTTTTTGGGGGGGTTTATTTTTCCCTTTTTTTGTTATTGTCTTTTAAATGAGAGGGCGAAAAGAGGGAGAGAAAAAAAAACGCCCTGCATCCAAAAAATATTTGAGCCTCTGTTTATTTTCTTTAATTTTTTTGTTTCCTTGTCAAAGATATTTTGATGCCATTGTTTTATATATTGTCCTTCCAACGACTTATTTTGTAGATTTGTTTCCTTCCTAGGTAAATGTTCCAAAGACAAAAGTTGTTTTTTCTTCAACTGAGTGAAGCCGATCCTAATAAAGTCAACTGACACTTTTACAGATGTGCTCTTGTGCTGAGATTATTGGGGAGATTTTTTTCTCCTTGTACCTTTTTGTTTTAATGTTCTGGGACTTAGGTGTTGCAGCGATCAAAGCGCGTGCTTCATTTTGCGTTTTTGTCCATGAGGTTTATATTAAAGCGATCTTTTCTTTTATTTGGTGAAGAGAGAGCCACGCTGCGATGTCTGCGAGACATTAGAAACGAGCCTCGTCAAGGCCTGCGTGGAGCAAACAAGGCATAACCACACTTAATCTTTTAAAAAATCTAAACATGGGTCCTGCGAAGGTGCTGATTCTGAAGGTTTTTCCTGCGGAGATCCGACGTACTTGAGAGTTCGGTCGCAGCGAAAGGAGATAAGACGGGGGAGATGTGGCGGAGAGGCCTGCGAGGAACCTGCAGCACCCTCGCTGATCAACAAACAGTCGTCCTTTGAAGTCCCAGCGAGAGACAATGGACAAGAAAATAAATCTGACCACCGCTCGGGGACCTGGGGGGAATCCCACTGCATTGAAATGGACCTACAAACACACACACACACACACACACACCATATGTTCCTGATTTAAGTCATAAATGTGACCCGGGGTCTGTGTTGTAATCTACCTCAGATGTCAGAAGAGAGGGAGGTGGAGGGGAGAGAGTGAAAGAAGTGAAATGCAGAACAATCTAAACAAAAGGATCTCTTGGGGGACCCAATCAACCACTTCCGTCCTCCTACATCTCCTCTTGCTCTCCTCCTCCGCTCTTCTTATTTGATTTCATTTTTTCTCTTTCTCTGTCTCTTTGTCTTTCCATGCACCGTGTCCCCCCCCCCCCCCCCCCCCCCCCCCCCCCCTCTTCTCCTCCCCGGTGGAAAAGTATTGTATGAAAGTCCAGGGGCGCTGCTCCGCGGGTCAGAGTGGACACTGTTCTCATAACCTGCTCCGTCCGCTCCTCATCTCATTCCCCTTCTTTAATCATCCACCTAGTCTCCCTCCAGTCCCCTCGCTGCTCCGTCTCTTCCTCCACCTTAAACTCGAGAGGAGAACTTTTCATTTCTTTCTGTCTTCCTCTTATCTTCAGACCTCGCTCGCCAAGAAAACATGGACATGCAGGTGTACGTCTGAGTGTGTAAATAATAAGAAAGTTAGGACGAATGTTTCACACACACACACGCACACACACACACACACACTGTGGTGATGAGTGAGTGGGAGCTACCGGTTCATGTTTTGGATCAACTAAATTAATGTCACACATCTGGAAGAAGGCTCCTGCCTGCTCCACCCTCTGCTGTGCTGCGTTGGTGTGATTCCCAGTTTCCTTTTTGTGTGTCCGTGAGTGTGAGTGTGTGTGTGCGTGTGTGTGTGTGTGTGTGTGTATGTAGGTATAATGTTTCCAGTGCTCCTCTCTTGGAACAGACCACCCACTCGGAAGACCAATAGAAGGACCACGGGGAGCCCGGATAGACGCAGACGCACTTACACACAACTCCCTCCAAAGTCAACCCTTCCCAATCTTCTCAGAATAGAACATGTTGTTATCAGAGATTCGAAGAGATACCAGCACAGCTGACATGCTATCACCGAGTTAAAGATAATATCAGAAATCGAGGAGGGTTTTGATGCCGAGACGCTACGTTCGGTTGTAAAAATGTTGCCTCAGGTGAACCGCTCGGTAGTTAGAAAACATTCGAGGTTTGAAATCAAATATCAGCGGCTGTTGATCTGGACTGCAGCGGCTCTCTGCGGGGGACTGTACCTCCAACTCCTCTACAGAGAGCTGCTGTAGGGGAGTCGCTGTGAGGACAAACACGAGCCCCGGAGGGTAGAGAAAACACAAAAGTTGCATTTGAAGTTCTCAGGGTTGTTTGGTAGCCGCTCACAGCAGCGGTTGCCTACCCATCATGCCCTTCACGCTGGAGGTGCACCCCGAGCACCATCTGAAACATATTTTGGGCGGCCGCGGCTCAGCGTTTGGATTGGTTCGTCCAATAACAGGACGATATAATATCGCTATCATGATAAGAGACCAGATATCATCATATCGCGATAGTCTTCTCCTGGTTTTGAAGGCTGCATTACAGTAAAGTGATGTCGTGTTCTGTACTTACTGACTGTTCTTCTGCTCATTACTGATGATTATTGATCAAACATTTTGTTGTGTTAATGTTTTATCCAAGTTCCAATAGTCATTCCTTCAATGTTGTTGCAAAATCAAAACTACGGTATAAAGGAAAATACCCGATATTTGATTTTGAGGAGATTTCAAAAGATGGACAAATATATTTTGTATACCCGAAAATATTGATATATAATTTTAAGCCTTTGTTGCCCTGTCCTACTACTCTGAGCAAAAACATGTCCAAAAGACGTCTTTTCAACATCTTTGGGCCAGAATGAAAGCCTTTTTTTACACGTCTTCTCAACGTTCACCATATATGTCCATGTGACGTCCTTAGAGGGCTCAAAATGAAAGTTTTAACAATTTTTCAACTTCAGCTGCAGACTGCGTGTGGTTCAAAAACATAAAAGTTTTTTATGTCACATTTTACTTCATGCAGCAGAAGCTACAGGGTGAATTTGAAACCTGAGCCTCAACCTCTGAGCTGCATGAGGCGTGCACTCTACCAGGTGAGCTGTTTTATCAGCTTTGTTACATATCATGTTTTAGTAATCCATCCTTCATCAGGTGGGCTAACAGTCTAATGCCGGATGACCAAGCATTCATTTGTAATACAGCTGATAAATAGCTCACCCAGTAAAGTGCGCGCCTCATTCTCCCTGTAGTTTTTGCTGCATGAAGTAAAATGTGTTTTTTTGTCATAAATCGGAAACTAAAGCTAATAAAACAGCATAAACAGCAATTCATATTATAATTTTTCTTTTTCATGAAGGTTTTTATCTTTTTTCCCCATCATCTGGCCATTCAAAGCCAACTTTGGCCCACAGGCCCCACTGTAGGCAGCACTGACCTACACAGTACATAGTGTACGTAAAACACACAGAAATAAAGATGATTGAATATGCATTTATTTTTATCAGATCAACACAACAAACAGCTCGAAGCGATTTTAAAGTGAAAAGCAAAATGAGGTATCCAGTGTGATTATCAGGCCAGTAGAGAGAGGGATTACAAAAGAGCCTTTCTTAACCCAACATCATCGTGTGTGGGTGACGGCTGATGATCAATACAGAGTCAGTGCTGCTTCACTGATCACACAGTCCATCAGAGGGGTCAGCAGGCAGCACTCAGGCTGAAATACACTCGCCCATGTAGGTTGGTTTTTTTTGTTTTTATTTCCCCGGCTGTACTGATTTCATTATCTCACATTTTGAAGTCACATACTTGAAGAAACTGTCCGGCCAAACATCCTGAAGTAGTTTCAGCTGCTTGTTGCTCTTGAGGGTGAAGTCCTGTTTTAGTCACAGTCACAAGTTGTTTCTAGTAATTTAGTTTAGATTCTTCGCGACCGCCTCACCGTGTGTGACATCACAACATCATATCAGCTGTCAGGGAGTTTTTGAACATCTCTCTGTTTGACTAATGAGGGAGAGATGACGACCACAGACCAGCGTAATGCTCTCAGATCAGCACAGTTCCTGATAAAGCTCTAATCACAGAAACATTCAGATAATAACTGAGCTATTCGGTCCTCCTCTCGCGGAGATCTTTTACGACAGCCTCAAGCCACCCACTGCTCCAGCACGCTCACCCCCCCTTTGCATGTAAAATGAGTTCAAAGGACAAACCCATTAGGCTCCCCTCCATATCAGGCAAATATCTTTGCAACTGCTAAACACTCAGGGTGACACCCTCCGAGGATACAACAAAACCCTTTTGCTTTCACACTTGGAGCCTTTTTGTGACTTCTTATCGTGATTTGTGAAAAGAGAAAAGGGTCTCCGGGTCATACATATATATATAAATAAATATATATATATCTATCGCCCACATACGTACACTTAATCACAGCTGTTTGCTCACCGTTAACTCCTCGACTTTTGGACTGGGCTGAACGCCTCCCTGACCAAACAGCTAACAGTTTCCTCCTGTCGCCTCACATGCTTTATGGTTTGATAGCTTAGAGGTGATGGAGCACATGTGGTTGCATTTCAGTTAGTCATACGGGCTCATAACTGGAAGCTCGCAGGTTCAGTTCCAACATGACAACCAGCCGGATGTGTGAGACTCGGTCACTCAATCACTCGAATCAGTGAAGAATCTGGACTGTAAAGTGTGAATGATGTTTTTCAGCTCAGTCGGCCGCATAAAATGTTGGCATTGTATGTTTCCTCAAACCACAGAAATGTTAGATAATGTACGATAATGTCATCCCATGTATAGTCCGAGTCACAGTGCCGTGACATAGTGCTAATAACAACAGTCACTTCCTGTTTTTTTACATTGCAGATATGTGAAATCAGAAAACCTGTTTATTTCTGTTCCCTGCAATGTTTACAGATATATAAACCCATTTGAAATTTCTGCTCTGCTTATTTTATGTGTATATTTTAGGCTCGCGTCTTTATTAAACCAAATCTACCCAACAGAATTTTTTTCAGACATCATAGCTGTCATGTCATTGTCACAAGTCTGGCCCAAAAGGTAATTAAGACTCAAAAATGCATTTTAAATGAATAAAATGTGTCAGCAAAGGTTGCCAATATACTAGTCTGGCATTACACATTTCTGCAAAACCACGCATACGTTCACATCTGAACGCGTCACATTTCACGTTCACATTACATGTCTATGAGATGACTTTCCCGTCAGGGGTTGGAGGGGATGGTTGTGGCGTTACAGCCGGGCCGGGCTTTCGCTTCAGCATTTGTAATTGTGAAACCACTGGACATCTTTAATGAGACGTCGGGACCTTTTCCAGTTGTGTTTGTGGGAACAAAACTGGACATTTGATAACGAGACACATCACTTTTCTCCTGACTTCAGCCAACAGCTAACTAGATGAGAAGTTCAGCCTTGTCACAACATAGAGTTGAACATTTGTTATAAAATAAACTAACAAAAAACAACCCTGTAAAGTTGCAACATGTCTGTGGTTTGCAGAAATAAAAAGTCATCTGGGAAATGGATTTGGGTTTTTTTTTGAGGGGGGGGGGGGGGGTTCAGGAATTCTGATAATGAAACCAAAAAGAAAAAAGCCTTGGGAAAAAAATAATCTTAGAACATATACGTATGGCTCATTGTTCATTTATGTACTGATTCAATATCTTTAGTAAGTATAATTTAGGAACCACAGTCTTTATATTCTGTTGTTTTTTTCATTTCAGCTTGATCTACAATAAGCAGTTGATTTGATTGTGATGAATGACATTCTCTATTCCTCACTTCAGCCCTGCTCCACTTTAATTGATGCTGTTGAGTATGAACAGATCATCATTTTACATTATAATCCATCTCCAGCGTGCTATCATCCTGTAAAGTGCCCTATACCACTGCATTAAGCCACAACATGTTAAATCACAGTTCACATTTGTCTTGGAGCCATCAGTTATGCTTCTTCTGAGATTCACGCACATGCTTGTAATTTGTTCCCTGATTTAAAAGTGTTCATCAAAACTGATCTCGACCTTTTTCAGGCACAGCGCCGCATGTGGCTCCGCTTAATCTTAATCTTAAAGTGTTTTTTTCCCGACCCAGAATGCACCATTATCCCCACTCCAGCTTCCCATCTGATTAATCAGGAACACGTCATCCGATATAGCGGCGCGTGAAGCATCGAATATTGATGAACGGGAGGGTGTGAGGGTCAAAAAGGCTTTCTGTTGACTGAGGGAAATGAAACGCGGCGGTCCTGTCACTGTGATGACTTAAACCTGGAGCTTAAGCACCTGATCTGGCTGCCTGGTGTTATTGTTGCTGTTCTGTTTTAATGTGAATTCATGAGGGAACCCTTTAGTTCTTCTCATAACAAAAACCCAGAGTGAGGACAAAATACAATAGAGTCATTGTTAAGTTTTATTTTTTTTAAATACTGATCGCTCATTCTTTGGATACCATCATTTAAGAGTACTGTTGAGACTATCTGACAGTGATTTGATGAATTTCTGCAGAAACATTGGGCTCAGGCAGACATTATTCACAAATATGCACCAAGGAGATATCAGTGGGAAATGCGGTGATGTGGATTGATGTTATGGACGAAGTGGAGGGTCAAAGCTTTAAAAATGTTATGGTTTTATTTGCTGGGAGTTTTTAATCCTCTGCTGAAATGATTCATTGTTCTCCATGAAGTAAAATGCAATGAAGTTTGAATGTGAAAAATACAAGGATAGAAAAGGTTTTGAGGTATTTATCAATAAATACATCTGCTGAAACACACTAACTCACAACTTTCATCGGTCAGCTTTCATCAAACAGTTTGAACTGACTTGCCATCCTGAAGAAAATCTGGTTTGCAGCCTTCTTATCAAGTTTGTGCTTGCTCACCCAGTTTCTGCTGTTCTTCCCTCCAGTTTCAACCCACAGTTTAAACACATGTCGGAGTTAAAGTGTTTATCTGTGTGTAAGTAAGATAAGTGAAATGTGAAAGGGTTTGCTCTGTTGAATCCAGACGTCTAATACAAGTAGTACCAGGTGTGTGTGGCCTAAGTTAACAATCATAAAACAGTGAGATTGCAACACTTCAACTGGATTCTGTCAGTGTAAAAACATAAAACTTATTAATTGGAAGGTGAGGAAATGTATTTGTTTGAACACATACAGATGACTGAAAGATACTTTTGATTCATTATCTATGAAGCAAGAAGAGTCGGTTCTTCAACGTCTGGGAAGCGGCCAAATCAGCAATCATGTCAGCTTTGAACAAAGCATTATAGCAATGATATGGGCCAATGTTGCTGTTTAGCACCTGAATAGATATGTTTGTTTTGCTTTTTCTTTTTCTATCCATATTTTTAACCCAGGTGGTGAAAAATCTTCATCATCATCATCATAATGAATCATTCTCTCTGCAAGTTGTTATTGTTGTATTATGAACTGGTAGTTGTAGAAGCCCATTTCCACCAGTTAAAGAAAAAATTGAGGAAACTTTCTTTTAACTCTTTTTTGAAATAAGAAATTAGATTTTTAAAAAAAAAAAAAAAAATCTATTGTTTTTAAACTAACAAATAACTTTTTTTCAAAAGATCTGTTTTTTCAAAAAATATATAATTTTTCAAAAAATATATTATTTTTCAAAAAATCACTTATCTTTTTCAAAAATCTGTTTATTTTTAAAAACTATGAGATAAAAGGTGAAAAATATTATTAAAAAAGTCATTATCATGCGATAAATATTGAGGTTTTAGCTCATAATTATGTTTTCATCTTTTTCATTCTTTTTTCAAAAGAATCATTTAAAAAAAATATATATATTCTTTTTTCAAAAATCAAAAATGTGTCTCCCTTTTTTAAGCTTCTACATTTTTAAAATCAAATCTATTTTCAAAAATCTTTTTTTTTTCAAAAGATCTAATTTCTTTTTTTAAATTCAATTATTTCTTTAAAAAATCTAATGTTTTCAAACAATGTATTTTTTTCAAAATATATAGTCTTGTTTTCAAAAAATGATTGGTAGAAATAACCTTCCATACGGTATTATTCTGACTTTTGACCTTATGTCAAATCAATTTCTTCATAGGTTAGTTCATCATTATCATTCCATCTTCTCCCTGATGTCTTACTGTATCACAGGTACACATTTGATTACATTGCACTGTAGCAATGTGGAGAAATCACCTCCAAAATGAATAAACTCTATTTACAGTATCCTGACCTTTGACCTTATTTCAAATCAAATCAACAATCTGTTTTTTTTTTTACAAAAGTCAAATGTTTTCAAACAATGTATTTTTCAAAATATCTGTTTTTTTCTTAAAAAATTTCTTTGTCCAAAATTCAAAAGTCTCAAACAACGATTTTTTTTCAAAAGAACTGTTTTTTTTTTTAATCAAGTCTTCGTGGTCAAGAATGCCTGTTTTTCAAAGAAAACTTTTTTTCTTCCAAAAATTATTTTGTTTCAAAAATTAATTTACAAGATAAAAGATCAGAATTATGTTGAGGTTTTATCTCATAATTATGTTTTAATCTTTTCTCTTTCTTTAACTGGTAAAAATAGCCTTCCATACAGTTTGAAAGTCCGTTTATTCTTTTCCAAAAAATCTAGTCTCTTTCAAAAAAATTCTTCTACTTTTTTTTTCAATCTTTTTCCAACATGTATTCTTGAAAAGTTATATAATTGTTTCTTTTTCCAAAAAAATCTTTTTTCTAACAAAAATTCTATTCTTTCTTCAAAAATCAAATATTTTCATTTTCATTCAAAACTTTATTCTTTCTGAAAATCTAGTCTTTTTTCAAAAAATACTTAAATTTTTCAGATCGAATCTTTGTGAAATGTTTCACAAAATGTTTTTTCAAAAGATCTTTTTTTTTCAAAAATCTTTTTTTTCTTTCAAAATAACTTTTTTTTCTTTCAAAATATCTTTCTTTTGTTTTTAAAAAATGTTTTTTTTTTCAAAAGTCATATGGTTTTGAACAACAATGTCTTACTCTATCACAGGTACACATTTGCTCCTATTTCAATGTAACAATGTGGAGAAACCTCAACTCCAAAATGAATAAACTCCATTTACAGTATTCTGACCTTTGACTGTATGTCAAATAAGATCATCAATCTGTTTGTTTTTTTCAATGGATGTTTTTTTTTCAAAACATGCTTCTACTTTTTTTGAAAAACAAAATCAAATCCTTTCTCAAAAATCTTTCTTTGTCATACAATGTATTGTTTCCAAAAAATCTTTCTTTCTGTAAATGTAAAATGTTTTCAAACAATGTAGTTTTTCAAAAGATCAGTTTTTTCGAAAAATGCTTACACACTTTTATTAAATTTAAATGTTTTCTTTCACTTTAACTGGTAGAAATGGCCTTCCATACAGAGCAGAAGAAGGACTCTGTTTTCATTTCTCACACTTTTCTCACAAGAACACATCAACAGATGCAAGTAGTTCTCCTGCTGCATGTCTCCAGAGTTATCCGTACTGATGAAGTCATCGTGTCTGTGAACAAGAGTCACTGCAAATCAATACAAAGTTGTTGTTATCCATATATACTTAATTTATGCTATTCATCACTTCCTTCTGCATACAGTTGATATGTGTTCTGACTGTCCTCTGTCTGACTTCTGCTTCTCATTACTTTTTTATTATACCCATGGTAGGTAACAAATATGCTGGTTTTCATGCTGTTTTCTTTAATACATTTGCAAAATGTTGCTTATTTGCTGTTTTTATTACATGTGCAGCCCTTTGAGGCATGTTTTTCTGATATTAGGGTATAATAAACTTTGAATGAGCTCGTATAAGAAGTGCTGTTTGAGATAAAAACAGTATGTTTAGTGATCGCAATGATAAGATGACAACAGATGAGAACAGAGATTATTGTTTTTTATGATCTTGTATTGCGTATTTTCTGTGAGTATTGACCCTTTGGTTGAACTGGTGACCACATCCATGACTCACCAGCAGACATACTGTTAGCTTGGATTCTTTTTCAGGGACGTGACCGACAATGTTGGGAAAAAAAAGTTTCTCCACTTACAAAAAAAACCTGTGACATTCCAGTTACATAAACCTCATACCTTTTAAAAACGCTGACTGACTGTAAGCGCGCACAGTTATTTTCAGCCCTGGCCTGGTAGTCAGAGCAGGAGGGAGATGCTCACAATCGCACACTGTTATCCGGGACTCATCTACTTTAAAACCACTGCCATGCCTGTTTGTCCACTGAGGCCTCTTATTTGGGACGAATTGGTGGGGAAATTTAGTTGAATTCGTTGTTACATGTGGAAGCTGAAATCACATCGAGATTACGGGAAGAAAAACCATATATACAGACACAGACACACACTGACAGACATGCAGTCTCTTGTCAAGGATAAGCACATAATTCTTCTTGTGAATAGAAGTTATATAATGAAAAGAGGTTCCTTTTGCTTGTCCCAACCTGTCTGACCAGATACTAACCTATGTACACAGAACTAATTGTGTGTGTGTGTGTGTGTGTGTGTGTGTGTGTGTGTGTGCGTGTGTGCTACACATGTAAAACAGGTTGTAAAGTTTTTGTGGGTGGACAACCGTGCCAGATCTGCTTTTATGAAAATAATCAGCCTTTCTCTCTTCCCCTTCTCATTACTCCCCCCCCCCCCAGCCCGCCGCCCTCTTCCCTCCTCCTTTCTTCCGATGAGATAAAACATTATCCCATTATATGACGAGGGCCTCTCTCCGTCTCAGGGCCTGAATCCCCCTGCTGCAGCCAAAATATCCCCTAACACCTACACACAGTCACCGAACACATGCTCGAGCCGCGCACACACTCGTGTTAAGGAGGCTAAGAAATCACCTCTCGGCCCTCCTCCTCCCTCTCTTTTTTTTTTCTTCTCTTCTTTGGCAGCTGCGCGTCATTTTAACTGTCTTCTATGAAAACCTGGTATTCATAACTGCTGGTCATGATTCCACCCCCGAGCCCTGCGAACATCATGATGGTAATAGTTTAATCTGCATGGTCGTGACCCCGTCCCGTTGTTTAGATGTGACCTGAGTGGGAGAAAGAGGCTCCCTCGGCACACACACACACACACACACACACACAGACAGACACACACAGCGCACACACAGGCACGCTACAGCTGGGAGCCATTGTCTCCATGAGAAAGCAATGGTCAGCTTGACTTAATGTTTTATCTACCTATCTATCTATCTATCTATCTATCTATCTATCTATCTATCTATCTATCTATCTATCTATCTATCTATCTATCTATCTATCTATCTATCTGTCTATCTATGCAGTATTTTCTACGTTGGATACTGAAACGTAATGTATCGACATTTTGGTTAATTCGCTCATTCACTCATTTCCTGTGTCTCTACTGATTCTACTTCACTACATTATTTAAAACACGCAGTCATTTCGCATCATGGAGCAATTTTATGTTATTTTTCCAGCTGTTTTCCACTTCAACAGTCGTTTGAGAGAAAGCTACAACGCTGTTCTGTTGCGAAGCTCCAGAAACATTTCGTGGACTGCGAAGCGCTCTTTAGCAAACCTCCCATCGCCATGTGTTTGAGTAGATGATAACTGAATCTTAATTTTGGGTGAATTAACAATTCAAAACTAACAAATGAGATTTTCTGTGCTGGCAGGCAGATTTCATTCTATTTAACGCTTGACTTAGCCTGGTGTTTCCCTGTGTTCCTATTATTGCTAAGCTATGCTAACCAGCAGAGAAAGGACGGTGAGTCATGGATGAGCAACCTCCAGGAAACATGACAGAGAGACGTGACATCCCTTCACACACACACACACACACACATACACACACACACACACACGTACACACACACACGAGCACCAGCACGCACACATGCCACCTGACTGGAAAAGGCCACATGTGGCCTGCAGAGAGCTTCTCGACACCTTTGTGTAAAGAGGAACTCTGTGGCGGACTAATTAGCATTAACCATGCCTATGTCAAAAGTCCACCCACGGCCTTATCTGGACCGGTTTCTTAAAGCTCAAAGGCTGTTTGTGAAATCATATTTCGTGTCAAAACGAGTGGCTGACATTTTCCAAACAATTCGTCCCGGAGGCACGTGCAGCCGTGTCGCAACAGGGCAGCAGCCTCTACATAGCAAGGCAAAAACTGGTTAATCATTGCACATCATCCAGAATCAGCGCCTTTCTTTGGCAAATACACTTGGAACCGCCCAAACAAACAAACAAAAAAGCTAATGTCAATGAAAGTGTCTCTGACTGGATTTCGCTTGTTCCAAAGGCGGATGGTTTGAAGCGCAACAGTGCATCTTCCCGCAGGTGACGCCTCATGACACGATACTGAACTCCAGGGCTGAGATATCAAAAGAAGCCCATAAATATAATCAGTACCCCAGTGTCGCTTAAACCGCTGATTACAACATAATGACATACAGTGGAGGTGTGTGTGAGTGTGTGTGTGTGAGTGTGTGAGTGTGCAGAAGTTGATTGAAAGAGTGTGGGCTAAGAATGTCATAACCTTGCACACATAGGATGGGTGGAGGCTCCAGACATTGTGGAGACAGAGGTTATAAACGAGGGAAAGACATTTCTCACACAACACCATTGTTAGTCCGCTTTTACAGTACACTCTCAGATGAGTAATGCTTTTACGATATCGTGCCGAAAAAATGTACGTCTCGGCGTTGTTTGCACGGTCGAGCGTACGAGGAGACGATAAGAGCTCACACAAGACCACCTCAGATTTATTTGAATATTCTAGTTGAGTGGTTTGACTCAACTGCCACCCGAAGTTTTCTCCTGTCTTCCTATCGGGATGACTCCTGACCTTTACAGGCTGCAAGCTCGTACTTGTTGCTCTAACAACAGCGAGGATGTTCTTCATAGGACAGGTTTTTAAAGAGTTTTGACCTTTTTCAAAAAAAATGGCCCCTCTCCAGGCACCTGTGCCAGAAATCCCACACTCAGAAACTAACCTTTTCTCTTTAAAGGACGACTTTTTAAGACTGCTAGTTGGTCAACAAATGTCACTGTTTTTTTTTAACAGTGCAAGATGTGTGTGGCTGGTATATGAGGACAAAGGGGGACTGTTGGGCCTTGGTGGAGGTATGCACTCTACTGAGTGCCATTCTAGTTTCACTTGCTTACGGTGCAGATTAAGGATGTTTCTAGAAATGAGTGTCAGGAACTTGAAACAAGACAAAATAAGTAATTCCTAACAATTACTAACAACAACACATATGAATTAAACATTTGTTTTTTTTTGTTTTTTTTACAAATCTACAGTGGAGCGTTTTCTTCTTATCTCCATCTCTTTCTCCAGGTCTAAATGTTTCATATGTAAACAGCCGGCATCCACATGTACAAAGTCAGGACTTGCTGTTATGCTATGAATACACTTCTGCCCAGCTCTCTGTCAAAATGGCAGCAGAAAACTAAATGCAAACAGTTATTTTATGCCAATTCACAACAAAAGTTATCTCACGACATCTTGAATTAATGAGTGCTTCAACATTACAGTTATAGTGATTATCCAGTAACATAATATATTGTGTATGATTTTGAAGTGGGCCATTCTGCATGATGGTTACTACACTTACACTTTCACTTTGACTGCCTGCTTTGTACATGTATCAAAGTAAAAGTGAATTTATTTTTTTTCACTTCCTCAACTAAGTAAAATATCTGAATATTTTCCCTCCACTGTTTATGATGAACAGATGACAAAACCATCAAAGATGTTCTGCTTGTTTTACAAATAAAAAAAAAGAAAGAAAATAAAAAGTACGCTCCACTCTGGGACTCCTGATGACCTGACAAGGAGTTTATCTGCAGTTCATCTCTGTGTTCTGTTGTTTTCCTTTGTCCGAGCTCAGCTGCTGCTGCTTTATTGACAGAACGCAGTCTTGTCCAAAGGCAGGAGGTGACAAAATCAATCTCCCTCCCCTCACTACAGACTATAGCAATCAAATCAGAACTAATTAAATCTTTACAATGTCAGCCTGTATCGCTGCCCCACTTTCTCCCTGTGACACTCGATCTGCCTGTGTCTCCACTGATCAGGCCTCCTCCTCCTCCTCCTCCTCCTCCTCCTTCTCCTCCTCCTGCTGCTGCTTCTGCCGGTGGCTGTGTGAGCCCCGAGGAGGAGAAGCTGCAGCTCAGCGCTCACTTCGACTGATCTTTTTCGATTGTGTAACTTCTCCACGGGTCTCTCTGTTCTGTTCTGTTCTGTGGAAAGAAGAAGAAGAAGAAGAAGAAAAAGGAAAATCATTACAAGTTTTACCTTGAGGCATGGGAGTGAGCAGATCTTTGTCAGGCCTGCTTCTTTCTCTCCATCACTTCCACTCCCTCTCTTGTCACACACACGCACAAACACACACACACACACACACACACACACACACACACACACACACACACACACACACACACACACACACACACAGTCGGAAGCAGAGATAATATTTTGGTTGAGGGCTTCTTGAGCTCTGCGGATGGAGGGGAAAACATGCCACTATTTGTTCCACGTCTTCCTGGAGGTTGCTGTGTTTGGGTTACCTCCAGTTTCAGGAGGGTCGGTCAGTCAGTCTGTTGTGGAGCACATCATCAATAAGGGCGCAACGATAATTCAATCACGCAGTCTCACTTTGGTGCTCCGACCAATAATAATCTATTTACCCTCAGTGGAGGATCAATAATCTGATGGTGGGAGTGACTTTTAATGTGTCGGAGAGAAACTGTGATGTGCTGCCCTCTACTGCTTTTGTCTCGCATTACATCTGTATGTCACACACAGTGATCTGCACTGAGGAGCCCTCTCTCTCTGTGGTTACACTACAGGGCCATCAGTACCAACATTATTGCCCTCACTAATGGCTCTGACTGCTGTAATAATTTCCCCAACTGATCGTATAATCTTCACTCAGACAGTCATTAGCGAGCCTTGCTGTCATCTGAAGGACGATAGTAAGAGCTGCACGGCTCGACGCTGGGAAAAACAAGCTGGGAAAACATCAGCAAACGCCTCCTTATCTTTGTTAAATCATATTTTTTTTTTCTAATGTGCGTTTTCCTCTCTCTGTGCTCATCAAATTGCACTTTTAAAAAATCATATCATTCATAACAGGATCATGACGAAGTACCGTGGTGCAGCAGAGATCCTCTCGCCTACAAGTAGTGTTCTCCGGATGTAAGGAAACATGTTTTTTTTGACGCCAACAAAATCTGCATGATTTTAATTGTTTTTTCAGTGCAAATGAAAAACTGTGTCGCAAAAATGATCATCACCGCTCACTGTGAATCACACGAGATGATTTCCTTTTACTACAACAGCAGTCTTACATTTTTTACACTATGTTTCTTTGATTTACGCTTTCCTGTAAAGCGGCAGCTTCATAAAAAAGTTTTTCCTTGTTGTAATTTCACTTTTAGATTAAATCTTCTTATTCGGGGTCTACTAAATATGGATTATGTGCACCATTTATCCTTGTTCCGGTGCATAGTATTTTGCTTCTCTTCCATATAATTATGTGAGACCTTCAGACAGCAAATTGATGTTTGTTATTTATCTTTATATATTTAATCTGGGGAACGTGATTGATTGCAGGCCTGCAGGCACTCCCTGTTCAAGATGGATTCTCTTTTTGACAAACTGTCTGATGAAGGGGAGTTTGGAACTTTCGCTCATGAAATTGATGTGCAAAGTAGTTTTTTTCTATTGTTATAATCATGAAATATATATATATATATACATATATATTTTCTATTTCTTCTTTGTAGAATTCATAGCAGACTCTACAAATCGTCTGAGGCTGACGTGGAGACCAATTTGTCACTTCCTGCCTCTTCCGTTTGTCTTTTCAGTACAATCAATACTTGAGTTAAATGTTGCTGTGGCTGGTATGAGCTTGTACTGCTCCACAAATCTGCTCTTTGATATTCACACATATCAATGTCATTTATGTAATGTAAATAATGCTATCATATATATGTGGTATACGTTGTGTGTCATGTGTGGACCGCAGGAAGATTAGCTGATTGCCTTGGCATCAACTAATGTCAGGTGTTGTCATCCAGTCTTGCAGGAAGGGAAAATGCCTGAGTGCTCTCAAATATGCTTGAGAGCCCCACTGCTGACTGTGAACACTGAATTTATTAGAACAACTACAGCTTAAATCTGTTTTATCCAAACTTTTCTCAAAGCATTTGGTAAGTTTGAACGACTTTACAGAGTCATTATATTTCATTTCTGACATGACTGATTACCAAGACCCGACCGGATTATCACGTATCTAGTTTTATCTCATTCTCCTTCCCTTCTTTACGATTCTATTTACATGTCATGGCATTTTAATGAAGTTAACTTCAGTGAAATACTCGTCTTATTAAAGAGAAGAGAATAAAACAAGAAATAAAACCACTGGCGTGATGTGTGAGGCCGATCTGTGTGGTTTCTTGTTTGATATAGAACCACCCGCGTTTTATTCAACAAGAGGATTTTCCCGCACAAAGCCAGTCCAACACATGTAATACTTTTCATAATGAAAAAATACATCTCTGACTGTGCAGATGTATCAAACCAGGAACATTTATTAGATGCTGTGTGTGCAAAATGGAAGCGAATGTACAGAGCTTCAGGTAAGAGGTGAGTGAGAGGTCAGACAGGAACCAGGAAGCGAGTGTTAGCTGGTGAAAAGTGGAAGATTTACACATTATTTTAATTTTCAGCCACATGTTCTCCAGCTGAAGTCTTTATAGCTTTTCGAAGCAAACAAAAAAAAAGCACTCGGTGGGAAACAGAGAGTGTACACACACATTTCACAACAACAGCAGTCCTTGGCAGGGGGAGTAGAAGCAGGGTGCACATGTGACAGAGGGAACAGCAGAGTCGGTGCTCTGTAATTAAGTTCACAGGTCAAACAGAGTGAAAAATGGCACAAAGGCCTTCATAAATTAGCAACAGCGAGGCAGGCTGGCTGTTTGTGTTAACTTTACAGGCGCTGAAGGCAAAAATTCTGAGCACATCCAGCAGCTCGGAAAACATCAGATAGGCCGTGTGCCAGGTCGTCATGAAAACTGCTCTGAGACAGTTTGGGAGCGATAATCTGTGTCCTTAAGTTTGAAATGTACAGCGCGTCATATTTCAGCTTTTCGACGAAGAGTTATCACAAAAACTGGTTGTTGAAATGGATCATAAAGGTGTGTTTTTCCATATGCAGATTAAAAAAAACTGTTATGTTACCTCGAGAGTTTTAGGGGGGAGGATGTTGTCGATTCCTCCAAGTCAACGGGGTCCAAATAAAATATTGATAATTCTTGGGTAAGGCCTTAAAACATGAAATAAAAAACATGAAACTGCACAACCTGAATAATTGCGTAGTTATTTCTCAGTTTACACTCTTCTTCTTCTCTGAGAGGTTTGATAATGAAAAGTTAAAGACCCCCTCAGCACAACAGATCAAAAGGATACATAATACATCTCTTGTTCCCCTCAAAGAGGCTCTGTGTAACAATTTGCAACAACTTCAATGTATTAATCATTCTTTTATAGGCCATATGTGAGCAGATTGTGGCGTGACATGAACAATGACACCTTCCTCGTCTCTCTCGATTTCTTTGTGAAGGATTTGACTTCATGCACTTTCTTTGTGCCTCCTTGTTCCGCCAACAGACAAAGTTTCACAGAGCCCCTTTAGCGTGGCACCTACTCCTTCTTCCTCATTAAAAAAAAATCCAGAATCTCTAAATATGCACATCGTTTCATCACGTGAAACAGCCCCTGACACAAGATGTCTCCCGCTCCACTATGAGATCCTTCTCTCAGTGTGTACGTGCACTGAAGATGCCACGTCGCCGCGCCGAAGAACTCGACCTGGATTGGCATCCAAACTATTTGTGATGTCACAAATCATGCTTGTTGGCCTTGTCTCCTGCGTCGTTCTACAGCGAAGTTCCGACATTCAGCTGTAGGAGCAGGAAGAAAAACAGCATTTTTTGCTCGGGGGGGGGGGGGGAGACTCTAAGTATTACTGTTATTTCCAATCACTGGCTGCAGAACAAAATAAGCTTCGATGGGAGTTTTAATGAAGACACATTTACATGACAACCTTGTACAACTCATCACCAACACACATTTTTAGAAATATATTTGGTCCAGCGAAAAAAAAAAAAAAAACAAACAAAAAAAAAAAAACACCAGTTATTTTTACACACATTATTCCACAGTACATGCACATACACGCGTCCTCCCGGCCCCCCGTCTGTGACACTAAGATAACACTTTAGCCCAAAGTACTCGGCCTCCGTTGCAAGCCGGGATCATACGGAGTGAAATATTTCTACCACTTGCACAGTTAAAAGTTTGCTTTTGGTGCCCGGTGACGTTAATATTCCTCACATTTTTATCCAGAGACAAAAAAAAAAGTGAACTTTTGGTGGTACGACTCCTGCAATACAGGGTGTTCACTATTTGGTTGCTCCCCCGACGACAACATCGAATCTAACTCTACTATTACTCTTACAGTGGTTTGATAGCACCTGATGGTTAATAGAAGTCCATTTAAGTGTATGTTTATTATTTCAGTAGGTGAATATATTTGTACAGCAGTTAGTTATGAAGCCCTGAGGTCAGCCATATTAATTCTGTATCACATCCACACAGCTGATCGCTTAAAACACCTTTTATGACGCCCGTCTCGCTCCCCTGGATACAAACACAGACGACTTCTGTACAGGGATGGCACACTGGCACACACAGCACACCACGTACATGGACATCATCTCACACACAACACTGCGTTTCATCACCACACAACAACCGACGGCGCGCGGGGGCGGGGGGATTTATTTCACGGCAAGTTTAAAGAGACAAACGATTTAGGGACCATTATTTGTCTGACAAAACTGGATGAAGGGCAAATATTTCACTGTTTTGCTCGTTCCCACCGTCTGTTTTTCCTCCCCGATTTGCACGCCTGACATATATGCATGTAAGAAAACAGACGCCTCTGCTATTTGTGAGAGGAGACAAATGGAGAGAAAAGACCCATCAGAGTGACATTCCTCCTCTGGTGTTTTTTTGCCCTTTTGTAGTTGTGGTAACAATTTGTTTTGTTTTTTTTAAAGGGACACTTCACGCCCAAATCAAAAATGAGACTCTGCTATTTATCCATCTGGAATAATGGAACAAGCTGGCACTTGGCTTGTGGCGCCAGCAAAATTGAATTTGAAACACTGAACGGCGATGTATCTCTCGCCGGAAATCATGACCTGATTAGTCAAAACAATCCCCGCATCTTGTTGTATAGTAGGAGTAGGAAGTATTGACTTATAACCATATAACTATAACTTTAAATATAACTGCCAAACGTGTCGCCTGGTAGATGAAAATGTGCATGTACTCACTGACGAGAGACAAGGTAACTATCTGACTCCCAAGTGGTCAAACACGCCAGCTTAGTCTTAAGTTTCATACTGCGATGCTGTACCGACCCCTCTTGTGGCAGTTTTACACATGAAGGGCTCCGAAGTCAAGTTAGCAATAATAAGTCACATGCGATGTCTTGAAATAAAGCTCACTGGCAAACTTTTGGACAGTTATAGATAACGCTGTCAAATGGTTGCTCTTTGGCAAAGTTTAGGCAGAAAAAGCACTCGGATAGGTTCAGGAAAAGATCATACTTCGGATCAATCAACTAAATTCAGTCTTGTAACATACTGACGTAATAGAGGGAACTTTCTGAGATAAAATCCAGGATATGACCCATGACCCAACCTCTGCAACCACCCCCTGACTTGGACTTTTATAATACTGCATGAGAGGTGCATCAAACTTGGAAGCATGCAGGGCCACTGACCACACTGCTGTATCTGAAGCATTGGGAGTAAGAACGGGCTGAACGTTACAGCTCAGCCACAGAGGACATCATTAATGTTTACATCCACCCTACAGCCTCTTGCGCATGAGTAGATGCATGCTCCCTTTCTACGCGTTGATACATTAGGCGGATGTAGTTTACTACAAGGTCTGTGGATCATCTTGAGTCAGGATTTTCTCAAAAGAGACGCTGCCGTTGAGTCCAAATGTGTTTTTTTCCTCTCTCGCTTTGAGCACTTCGAGGCCGAGTGCGATCCAATTGAACTGTCCCTTTAAGAACTACATTTGGCGATGGGGTGTCAAACTCTCTGACTTCAGTGGGGCAAATATATCTTAACCCGTTCCTCCAACATACAATCTAGGCTCCTACATAGTAGTTTACCCATTTAGACAAAATAAGGACTAACAGCCATCACTGGGATCTGCTTTTTTTATGAACAGGTACTTTATGTACAAGGAAAAGGAGTGTAAATATTAAAGGACGTAGCATGAAACCTGTGAAATATTTTGGCTGTGGGACTCTGCGTCTAAAACGCTACGGTAGAAGTTAACTAGTTCTCTATTATTCACACCATGCAGGACGGGATTTTTACCACGTTCCTTTTGTCAGGACCTAAAATCTAATCTGCTCTAGTCATTCACATCAACTCCATCTCAAGACATCAACAGCACTAAACCACTGATGAGAGGGGGAAAAAAATGAGCTGGAAAAAGGCACTATAGAAACATCTTGATTCACGGGCGATCAACAGAGCCGTCTGGACAGAATAATCGTGAGAGAACAACCTGAGAATTGTAAATGAAGCCGTGTTTCTGATCCACGTGGGCTGAAAGCGCACAAAAGGGATCCTCTGCCCTTCTCTTCTGATGGATGATAAAAAAGGGGGCGACATGAAGCCGCTCAGCTCCCAATCTACACGCGGGGTGATAACGATATTACCACATGGGCAGGAAAACTTCAAATAACTACCTGTTTTCTTCTTTCCCTCACTTATATGTGATTTGTTGCCAGGTAACCGTGGCCTTGGAGAGTCTCCGGTGCATAATTTCTTCTCATTTGTGGTTTGAGCCGAGCGATTTAAGCACTACAGAAAAGCCTCAGCGGATGTCACTTGCATCCTTTGGAGGGTGTCATCTTAAGGTAACTGGCTTCAGTCCAACATGAGCTGCAGATTAAATGCCCGTACACAAATGCAGCCATCACAGAGGCTCATTTTTATACTCCAGCGCCGCACTGTAAAGGAAAATTCACGCTCAGATATACTCTTGACAGTTACACGTCCTTCACCCTTTTGAGACGCAGTCCAGCGGTTATTCAGCTTTGAAGGAGGATGATTTTCTTTTTCTGCATCCACGCTCCTTACTCAGACTACTACTGTACACGCCTGGCAGGTACACATTTATGGATTAAAGCCTTCAGAGGCCGGAGAAATTGGTCTCTTTGCCTTTTAGGAGATGGGTTTCTCTCCCTTTGCATGATGTAAATTGATAGCTTTTTCTGATTGAGGGACTGAAAAGAATGTTTTTTTAGTGAGATAATAGATTATTATACAACATTTTGAATGGGAACAAAAAAAATAACCCCGTCCGACCAGCGCTGCAGGACAAGTAACCCATTTTGCTGTGAAGAGCAACCTTACACCGTCTTAAACCTTTGTGTTTTCTGACCTCTAGTGGGCTGACGTCTCCAGGCATCACTCCAGCCACAGAGGGTAGACACTCTTGAAACTGTTTAAAGTTGTTCAGCAGTGTGGATTTTTCCTTTAATGACCAACACAAGAAACGTGTGTGCACAATCTGATATCGCCATGTTGGTGTTGTCCTTACAACAACGTAATTAATGCTCCACCGTCCAATCACATTCTTGTAATGTTACCCGGAAAAAAGTCCAGAAAAATACGCACGTGGGAATTTAGCTTTTTTTAGTCGTGGTTAAGGTAGTGACAGAGTCTATTTTTAGCAAAACTAGGATCATTGTGTGTGTTTTTTTGGCCAAAACTTGAACAAAATCACCATGTAACAACAAGTTGACCCATGGTGTCCAGGTTTAAAGTCCTAAACGCTGCCTACAATGATTTTGTTGTTTTTCGGTCGGCTGCAGTGACGATCCTGGAGCAACATTAGTTATGTTGTGCCAACAACACCAACGCGACGGGACGTACGCAGTCAAACAGGCAGGATGGGTTTCTCGAATGGCTCCAGCTGTACTTCATTCCAATAACACGACCCCATCACTTCTCAAACTAGACGCACGTGGGATTTGTTGATATCAAATGTATTAAAAATCATGAGCTGACAACTGATAAAGGGAGGCTCTGAAGATTACAGGTGTGACTTCAAGGTGAACAGTGGTTAGACACGTGACGACAACATTCAGTGGGTCACACACACGCACACACACATACACACACAGACAGACAAGAGCAACAATATGACAACAACGATGCTTTGGATTAGTGAAAAAGTTAAAAAAATCACAATCTTGAGTCTCAGTGACAGAGTTATTATGGACGTACACTCACAGTAATTCGTAAACAAAATATACACATACGTACCGTACCTTGTACTAATCTACAGTGGAAATCTTTTTCTGTTTTGGTTTATACTTAAATTTTCAGTCTTATTTCATTGGTGTTTTTTTTCTTTTCTTCATAAATTCCATTTCATTTATCTATGTATATTTACAGAACTTATCTATTCATATTTTCCATATTTTTCTAAGTGCGCTGTATACTATCATCGGGTCCAAAAACAAAAAAAGGAGGATCTAATAAACATGTCGCTAACTTTACAGTTATCCTCAAAGTGCAAGACGTAATGTGGGGGGGGGGGTGGGGGGGGGGGGGGGGGGGGGGGGGGGGGGAGGAGGGAAAGTGCACGAGTCCTGCCGTCTGACAGCTCTGCTCCACCAGCGTAAAAAGACTGTCACCTCACTGTAATATGTATTCACACATCAAACCATGCTGACCGAGCAAGCACACGCATCGAAAAACCTTTCACTTGAGAGTCTCCGTGAGTCCAGCGTGACGTTAACATGTTGACTGCATAACAAAGCAAAGCAAAGGTGGATGGTGGAGCCTCAGGCAGCCGTGTGGCACAGAGCTTAAAGGCTTCTAGTTTTCATTAGTCTGTTTTTCAGTTTTGTGTTTTTAGGGTTTGCCAGTTGCGCTTGAGTTTTTTTTTATTGTTTGAGCTGTTTTTTTGTTTTTGTTTTAATGATTCATTATTTAATGCTTCCCTTTAAATCTTGCTTTCACTGTGGTGTTTTTTTTCTGCCGCCGGACGTGAAAGCTCCCGGGAATATGAAACCCGACTGGGGGAACTTGTTAGTGTTGTTGGTAGCTGCTGCTCCGAGGGGAACGGGAAGCGATCTGGTTGTTTCTGCGACAGTGGTGCCAAAAATAAAAACCACCTGGAACACTGAGGGTGGCTTCTCCCTTTTCCACTTAGAAATGATCATGTTTTAAATCAGTCTATATTAGTTTTTATCTTTTATATAGCTAACATGTTTTTTTTTTTTGTCAGCTTCAACATTTAAGAAGCTCATGTTGCTCTCAAACATATGCACCACCGTCTCCTCACACTGGTTTTGCTGACAAACTTGTATATTCTCATTTCAAGTTGGTTTGTAACCACTCAGTATTGATTAAGTCGGCTGTTGTTTTACCTAAAGTCCATGTTTCAGTTTTATTTCAGTAACTAAATAATTGTTTTGGCACCAAGGGTTCGTGTTTTGTTTAGTTTTAGGCACCTATAAATACTCTGCTGTGGTATAATGGTCTGAGTGTAATTCATTCCACTCACGCTTGCATTGGCTGCACATAAGATGGCATCTAAATCAGTGACTTGGCAAGAAAAGTTCCACTGGAAGAAAACAACGTGCACATTGAGAGTCCAAATTGTTTCCAATGCTTCCATTTTAGATGAGAATGTCTTGGGTGAAATTGATTTTTCTAAAGATAAATCGCAGACAGTGAATCATTTTTCTACTTCAACATTCCCACATAGAAAAGTCACTATGCACAAAAAATCATGTTTTTAAATTGTCAAATAATTTCGCAGCTGACTGATGTCAGTTCACTTCTCCTGATGAGAAAACAAGTGACAGCCCCGAAAGATTTTTTATATACATTTAGATTTGAGGCGACATTTGTTTTTTTTTCCAGGGACGCCAGTGACTCAGTTCTTACTTCCTCGACTTAAATCTTGCCAGGAAATATTATCCAAACCCCTGACCACTGGCCAGGATTGTACTTGTTGCTTGGCAACACTGACTTAGTGAAGGACATTTCGAACGTGTCCTGCACCACAAAAGCCGAAGTACAGTTAAATACACGAGTAATAAAAAAAGAAAAAGACAAATTAGATGAATAGTTTGGATAAAAGCAGGCTGCAGATTTGATGCCGTTAATTTCTTTTCTTAATCCACCTCCTAGTTTGAGGGAGGCGATCCGACACAAGCACTTTTCTGCCAGATATGGAACAATTTCGGAAATGTTTGCATCTTTGTGGGTCTTTTAGAAGAACATGGTGTCATTGAACAATATTATATTTTAAATCTCACAATCCTGATGAAACTGAGTTTCAAGTTTTTGCCTTATCATTGATGAATTTTAACCCTTTAAAAGCACATACTTCAATTTGGAAAATTTCAGGGGCGTAAAGTCATCTCTAACGGCTCCTTTGTGGTGTCAGGGCTGTGTCTTTGTGCCACACCGCTGCTTGTTGCTTTACGTCTTCCTCTGCGCAGCAACACGACTCATCTGGATCACGACAGCCGTACATTTACAACCTCAGGCTCAGCTTGGCGCACACAAATGGCAGTTCCACTTGCTAAAATACATACACACACACACACACACGCACGAAATCAAAGTTTCAAAACCCACCTGGAGCTCGTTTCACACGAAACAAGAGAACATCACAATCCAGATTCTTTATGCATGCAGCGGGTGAACACACCGTAGTCCTGGTTTACTAAGCTTTTTGTTACAGGGTCACAGGTGTTTTTTTTTTTCTTATTCGCAGAGTGTAAATATCGAGCTACATGTAGCCTTCCAGCCTGCAGGCACACGTTTGAACAGTCACACGGGAGATTCAGGCTCACGTTACTTGTAGCTGACATCATTTAAAAGGTGAACTCGTCCCGGTTCGTTTTTCGGCTCTGCTTGGGAAATCGCTCCTGCTGACAAAAATCCTTAGTAAATCTGCGCGGTTAAAAGTTAGGCGAGTGGACTGTCCCATGGCTCATGATTCTCTACTGTGTAGTGTGCAGTCATGTGCGAGTGAATATTTACAGTACCACAGAAAACAACTAGAGGAAGAGAGACACAGGCTTGGCACTGCTTCGGTATCATCACATCGACACAGACCGCGGAGTCCGTACAACTGTAATGACGAGTGTGAATGTACGTGTGGGGGATTGTGTTTGTGTGTGTGTTTGTGTGTGTTTTTTTTCTTCTTCTGTGCGCTCCTGCTGTCCTCCTCCTCCTCCTCTTCCTCCTCCTCCTCCTCACTGTGTGGGAGAGCAGTCGTCCAAATCCAGCAGCTCTCTGACCAGTCTTTCTCCGAACTGCGCTCGGCTGTAGCGTTTAACCGTGTAGGCGTCAGACATCTTGTAGAGGATGTACGCGTTATTGATGGCGATGCTGATGCTCAACCAGAACACCTGCTGCCAGGTCTTGTTGGGCTTGTGGAAAATAAAGTACCTGTGGGAAAAAAAAAAGAAGCTTCTTACACCTGAGCTTCTTTTTATAGATTCAATTAATTAATAAAGTCCACACTCCACTATAAATAATCTGTCTAAAAGCAAGACTGTAACTTTTTACGGATCAGCAGGTGTTAAAAACAGGTTAACGGCACACGATTTCACCTCATTCCCTACATTCTCATGAGAGCGTTGCTTTTACTATAAAGCTGAAATTGGACCACAAACAGTAAAACAACAACACCTTGTGATATGCAGCGTTAACTTTGAATTTTATACCCACACAGGGTTTAAAAGCCTCTTGGATGAGAGGTGAAACGTCTTCAAGACACTGAAACAAGTCCAGTGTTTCTGTTGATCAACAACACATATCCGTTTTAGATTGAATGATCGAGCAATGATAAAAAGGAGGGAACGGTACCCAACATTTTTGTTTAAAAACAGGATATTTCTCCACATTGAATGTCTCGACATTTGTCACCATGAATCAGTGGTCATACCAGACCAAGTAAGGATTGTTTTAATGAGTAAGAGTGTGCTTTACTCCTGAGTGCACATTTGCTATTAGATATGACACAGAATATGTCACGTTGTGTCTGACATTCAACCCTCTAGTCACCATGAATCCACTGCGGGAGACTGCTGTAAGCTGTCGTACATACTTGCTGTACTTGTCGTCGTATTTGCAGATGTAGCTGAGGTGCGCCGCAAAGGCCTCGACGGCCAAGGGACACGGGATCTCCCCGCTTTTCCTCTTAATGATCATACCTGTCGTGAAGAAACAAACACATGCCACAAACTAAGAGACAGCAGAGAGAGGAGATCCCCGTTTTCCCCCCCGACTCGTTTACACCTGGCCAACAACGGGGGAGACAAGGGAGAGGGAAAAGGGAGCGCTTCTTCCTATTGATGTTTTTTGGCTGGCTTCTCTGTTGTTCGGTCCCTGGAGGGCTGCTTTGTTTAATGGGCCATTTTCAAAGCAGGGATTCAGACTGTAACAGCGGGAGGTGTTACTAATAATGTTAACGACGGCTCCGTTAGAGTTTGTCGCAGTCAGCCATGACAGTGAGACAGAATGCACGACATCGCAGTGCTTAAACTGGGACCTGAAAATGGTGTGCAGCCATTGTTACTGGTTGAATGCTCCACTTTCTGGTCTGTCAGAGGTTTTTAACCAACAAAAACATCCTTAAATGTCTTTAATACTGAGTAAAGACGTGCACAACTCATCGTGTGTAATTATGTGACACTATTCACATAACAACCACTAATCTCAATATGGTTTTCTCTGTGTTATTTAGGTTATCGCTGGGATTTACAGTTACATTTCCTCTTCTTTTTGCACGGAGTGAAAAACACTTCCAGCTCACATACCCACGCACACACACCGAGGGAAAAGAACATCAATATTAGATAGTAACAGTTTGAACTGATCCGGGGCTTCGCTTCCACACTCTTCATTCAAAACACTCACACACACAACACACCGCAGCCCCCTTTCAACCAGGTTTAACACCTAACAAAACGGTTTAATCGGAGTGGATTACGTTACAAGAGGAGGGGAATATCATGAACCTGTCGCCTCCTGGAAATGGATTATCATGGATTACAAGCTCTCATTGATTTTCCCTGACATGAATGCTTAACTATGGTAACCTGCAACCAGAAAACAACAGCACAGATAATCTTATTTTCCCGGAAAGACTGTCAGGTAAATGGCAGCCAGAGAACATTTCAAATATTATATCACACATTTTATGTGAACAGTCTCCCGTCAATATCTATAATTCAACGAGACAGATGTGCTTTCAGAGTTTTAGTTCTGGGTGTATCAGAGCGGCTTTTACCTTGTTTTGTCGGGGAGTAAGCGTTGGTGAGGAACCTGAAGTGTCCCTTGTTGTACCAGCTGATCAGCGACATGCTGCCTTTCATCATTACTCGCGACTGGCCGCGCTGCGCCGGCGTGGAGCCGCAGACCAGCATGTTCTGTGGCAGGCCTGTACAGTCGCTCTTCCTGGTGCTCAGCAGGCCGCAACAGTAGATATCTGAAGAGGGACGAATACGAACACACGTTAACATTTGTGTAAATAATTATTTGGCAGCTATTTTGATAATTGGATGATAATTTAAGTCATTTCTTAACAAAAATTTGCAAAGATTTTGACTGCTAGAAGGATTTGCTGATTTTCTTCATCTTCTGTGACTGTAAATTAAATACAATCGGTTGGTCAGTTGAACAAAAGGCACTTTGAACACATCACAGCGGGCTTCATGAAGTCTTGACGGGCATTTTTATTTCTGTTTTCGACTTTTTAATCTAACAGAAACGTTACATTGCTGCCCTGCAGTAACTCCTGTGCATTAATTGAGGTTTTTTCATGCATCCTGCTTTCTGATGTGAACTCACAGAACAAACTGCTGTCGAGTGTTTATCTCTCACAGCCGAAACCACTTAAGCTCTCCTCGTCTCTCATATGCCATCCCCGCCGTTTTGCTTTTTTTTCTGACTTTCCACCCATTTCATTTCTTTACTTCTCACATGGATGAGCTGCAGTGAAAACAATCATTTGGCTGACTGCTGCTGATGTAACTTCTCAATTTGGACACCGATTTCTATCTGTGTTGTAGATGTGTCCGCGCGCGTGTGTGTGTCTGTCCACATTAAGTACCGCGGTCGCGCTGGGTAATTAACTCTGTTAATTAATGCAGCACGATAAATTTGAAAGAAAATATTGCACAATGCGTTCGCAGGCTAACTTGTGGCTGATTGTGTTTCGGCTGAATGACTCGTGGTAGCTTCGTACAATTACCGTCTAAATGCATGATATTGATTTAATCTCGCAACTTTTTCTTTACTTTGCGCACAACAGCTCTGCCCGGTTGAGTTTAAAATTGCTCTTCTGTTATCGTTTAGTGAAAGAACATTTGTGATGGAAAACTTTTCAATTTGTTTCTTTTGAAGTTGTCCTTTTGAGGAGCCTGATCGGCTGAACATACGTCCCCTGCCTTCACCGAATCATCTTTGGCCCTTCACGGCATTGTCCCACTTTTGCTATTATTATTATGAAAGAAGAAAAATAGGTCACTGAGGAGAATTTTAATGTTCCTCAGCCCAACACAATGGGATTATACTTTCATAATAAAAGGCGCCTTTGGTATAATGAGCATGGAAAAACGCTTCAAAGGCTGATTATCAGCATAAAAAATCACAATTTTCCCCAGAATAACTGCAAGAACTCAAGCCTTAAACAGTAAGACTGGACTCAGAGAGTCAAGCTGACAGATGTTAAGTGGTGTTTCACTTAAGTGTCAGCTAAAGTGTTCACTTTACCTATTGATTTTTAGAGCGGTGACAAGGCTAAACACTCCCCGCTGAATCTTCCGTGATTCAATGTGCAACAGTCAACAGCAGCGCACCGTGGGGGTGTTACGGTTGATGCTGATTGAAGTGCAAAAAAGTCACTGAGTGCAAAATTGGGTCAGAACTTTATGTAACTTTTTTTTTAACCTAAAATAAAAAAGCATCACAATCACGTTGATGGTTCAGAGTCTTGTGACAGGGTGGATGGTGTCTCTGTCTCAGGTAGGATCACAGCGTTACACACATGTTCACGTCAACACATAACATTGTTATGAGATCATGAGTTTTGTTTGTAGTTGGCACCTACGTTCCATCTGACAAAATGCCGATTTATACATAATGTTGCTTTAAAGGAAGAAAAAACTATGTGATTTAATTCCACTTAGTAATTTTCTAGTTATGAACGTGAATATTTGCAAACATGACAGAAGAGACCTTAGCTTTGTGAATTAGCCCCCAATTCAGGGCTGGGCAATAGATCGATGTTATATTGGTTTCGGGATATGAGACTATATATCATCTTAGATTTTCATTTTTGTTACGTCGTCATGTGGCACAGTTGTTGTATTTTTCTGAACTAAACAAACTGTCCTTTACTCATTTGTCCATTATATCCACATTACTGGTGATTATTTTTCAGAAATCTCATTGTGTTAAGATTTTTTCAAAGTACCAACAGTCAATCCTACAATATCGATCAAGATATATGGTCAAAAAAAAAAATGTGATATTTGATTTCTTCCATTTATGAAGTGCTTTGAAAGAGATTGTTCAAAATATTAAGATACATATTAGATATTGTACTATAGCTTTCAATCGTTGCAACATTAAGTAGAAATTGGTATTTTTTGCAGCCACACCACTTTTGTAAATTCAAATCCCAGGTCTGTATCAATTTGTCAGGTGCTAACTGCAGACAAAACTCAAACGTCATAACAAATTTATAGTACATATTAAAGGAAACATGTTTATAACACTGTGATCTAAACCTCTCACTGAAGTAACATAGTGCAGAAACAAGTGATGGGGGGAAAATACAGAGACACCAGTCCACCACCCTATTACAGGACACTGTGCCATCAAAATGGTTTTGAAGCTGATATTTTGAGGTAAAAACGTTACATAATGTTTCTTTAACTTCCTAACCGAGAAAAAAAAAGCATGTAGGATGTTACTACGTGTCAAACAAATGAGGCATGCTCGTGTTTCTACACATTCCGATGTAGTAAAAAGGATTTTTCACTTTGGTGTTAAGACAGGTGAAGAAAATGAATCACTGCAACAGCACACTGCAGGGCTGCGATGTCTCATTTGGAGGTGAAACAGGCAACAGACTGTCTTCCAGCCTGGGGACGCTGTCATCGCTCCACGATAGAAAATAAATAAAGAAATTAAAAATGCATACAGATTACAGTCTGTACATCGGAGCAGAAAACGAGGACAAGAGATGACGGAGAAGAAGGCCAACTGAAGAACAGAAGGTCTTTGTTTTTAAGACGGAACTAATATCTGCTGCTGACATTTGTCTGCGTACCTTGTTTGCTGAATTCGGAGAAGAGGCTGAGGCTCGTGATGGATGGCCCGGTGAAGATGATGGTGTTCTTGCCAGAGATGTTCTGGCAGAGCTGCTTGGCCACGAGGCTGTGGAGCTGAGGCTTGTTCTTCAGGGTGGCCAGACCGTCTGTGCCCTGACCCTCCTTCAGATGGACGGAGATCTGCAGAGTGGGAGGACAGTGACAGGACATAAAACAGATATAGAACTAGAAATCTTTATTTCTGTTTTGAAAGTACAACTGTCTGTTGGGATATATTGTTTAAACAGTAAGGATGCCGCAATGTTCCTTTTGCAAAATTGTGATACGGAGCGAACGTGTTGAGGATTTTTTTCTTTTCTTAGCAGTAGAGGTGAAAAAATCCAGAAGAAAAGGCCACGGAGATGCTACAATCATATTTCCAGCTGTGTTTGTGGCAGCAATCACAGGTACATTTAGCTAAAAAATGATCTTTTTGTAACGTACACTGCCAACTTGTGCGGTTGGTAATTCTGCCAATTAGAGCATGAAATCTCTGGTGGGTGACGAGAACATTTTGGGGCGTCCTTGTGGCTGCTAAGAGCAAGTTACGTAATCTTTCACCTGGCACATTTTCTATTAATGTGACCATTGTGACTGGCGGGTCATGGTGACTTTGCATTCTCCACCACTGCTGTACAGATCTGGTTAAATAAGCGCTCCTCCGCCTGCAAGCTGACATTTTGTGTCATCACTCCTCTGTTCATTCTCTCATTAAGGCACGCAATGCACAAAAGATACGGTAAGAAATACAATTTTCGCCCGATGCTGGGGCAAAAGGAAAGCTCACCAGGTGCCCGAAAACAAAAGAGTTCATCCTCTGAAAGACATGAATGTGCTTGGTCGATTTCACACATATCTGCCCATTAAGTTTTGATACTTTCATCAGGCCCCAACTTTTTAAATCTTCTTAAAATATGTGTTATCTTTCAAACTTCTAGGGATCACAGAAATTATTCAACCGCACCGATGGGGGTTGTGAATATTGACAACATGACCATCTGGCTGGTTGTTGCTGCGACGCGATGCCCTGGATCAAGGCAAACTGAGCGGTGCTTCTCGGCTGAACACACTCGTACATGATGCCCTTGAAGGTGCGAGTCACAGAAGAAATATGAAGAGGAGCCCTGCTTCCAAAGAAAAGCCATCATCAAATGTAGAAACGTACACTCACAAACAGTTCACTGTCCCTGTTGCACTCACATTTATGTTGATGTTCACGAGCTGAACGGCATTAGCCTGATTAGCCTGCTTCTACGCCAGGCCTTTAGCTATTACACTAAGTGGTCAGTCCGTGCCTCCATGCCTCCGTGCCTCCGTGTTTGTGTGTGTGTGTGTAGCAGCACTCGCTAATGGATTCTCATTGATTCACTCCATTAACTCATTTTTATTTCTTAGAGTTTCTTTCTCTCCCTCGACACAATTCATTTAGAGGGAGAAGATCTCAGTGCAGACACACGTCCGGGTACAGCGGACTGGTAAAGACAGAGTGACTGCCAAATGGCCACAATCTGTCTGAATGATGATGCTTATTTGTTAAATGAACGGGATGATGGGATATGGCTTTAAATGACAGGGTGATGTTTCTTACGACGTTTTGAAAAGACAAGTAAAAATGACTTAGAGTATTCAGTTATTCTATTTGATATGAACCAAAAGGAATATGGCAGATTAAAATTCTGATCATGATTTGTCCTCCCTCCACTAATGTCATTCTGGACTACATCCAGGCTAAAGAAGGAAGCACTTGCCTGCAGGGCAGTCTTACGAACGAGATCCATCTATTTATGGTTCTGCGCAGTGGAAAGCCCTTTCTTTACAATGCCATTCTGTAGAAGACTTCAGCTTAAAGGCAGAGACCGTAAACTGCAACACACCCAGTTTGAGTCCCGTCCACTGACAGATATAAAGATGGATGTCACGGCTCCACTTTCTCATATAGCTCAAAGACGAAGCTAAGACATTCCCGATTAGAGCACCGGTGATGTCATTTGGAGCCAGACTCTGATCGGTGGAGCCAATGAAGTTTCATGCCCAAGCGCCCACCCAATTAATCACAGGCAGCGCTCAGCTGTCAATCGTGACGTTTCACCCCATTTTTATAGCTTCGAATAATTAATTTAAATCGAATTTATAAGATACAGTTGACTTGAACATAAATCAGCCTGATAAGAACTACAAACATGACAGAAATGTTCTTTAGAAAAGGATTATTTGATGTCTAATATATATATATATTTACATCACCTGCTAACATTTAGGGTGGAATTTATGTCCTGTACTGCAGCAAGCTACCAGGGATCAATTGAGTTCTCCTGGCTTCACTTTTGAGGAGCTGTCATGTCATCCATCTTAATATTTGTCAATCGTCCAGACAGGGACATTCGATGGGTGTCACGCTCTCCCGCTCTGTCCTCAAGATGTTCTCATAAAAGGCATAAAATATCCCCAAAATATGTAAAAAAGATCAAATTCTGTGCCCCATCAGTTACAGTAAAAGCACTGTTGTGATGCATCTTGTTTCCAGTATGAACAGAAGAACTGATTACAGCGAACAAAACCTGTTGTCATGCTCAAAGAAGCGCCAGACTATTGTTTAAAGACAGAATTGAATTGTAAACATGTCCTTCAAGGTCAAGGTTACAGGTTGGGGTTAGCCTTATACTACATGATGTAGTTATGATGATTTAATGTGTTGGTTTAGTCAATGCAAAAAATACAAACATCTATTCTCACTTGGAGACTTGGAAATCTTCAACCAAAGGAAAAGTCACTGTGAAACCAGTGGTGTCTCTCTGTGATGAAGACGAGAAAGAATTTTTTTTTTTTTCACTACGGTAGAATCTCAGAGATGCATCTCAAATTTTTTTAAAGAAAATTGACATTGTTGCAACAGTCTAGTTGCAGCACATGCAGATTCAGTAGCTGCTAGCACCTCCAAATCATGCTACATTTTTTTGGCCTTATTGATGAAACATGCTCTTCCTATGCCAGAAATACTGTCATCAGAATTTGAGAGGAAAGTCTTTTTGACAATCCAACCTGACTGGCCGGACCGCCCGAGGGAGGAAGAGACTCGGAATAAGAGCCACGCTAATCCAGCTTGTTTTAAGGCTGCTCCTGGCTGATGTCCGATCACAGGACAAGGAAAGGGACAAATGAGACTCAGGCTGCCAAACAACGTGAGATCAGAGACTCTCGGATCGAGCTGTTGCACCCGACGGGCGGACCGTGAGTCAGGACTACAGCTGGACGAGGAGAGGCGGACTCTGTGTTTGTAACATCGATGCTTGGTGCTCACACACAGTCAAAGAGGATGCACAGTGTCTCCCAGATTGAACTTATACCATCGCCACCATTCTGCTGCTGCTTACAATTCCCCCGATGCAAATTCAACTGATGCACTATTTGTCTATCTGCATTTGTATATAAATAACTGTATACATGTTCTGTAATTTATGTCGCATTAACTTTCATTCGGTAAGGCAAGCCTGTGTTGTACTATGACAATTAAATTACCTTGTAGCTTGAATCTTGTAAAGCTAGATACCTGAAGGTAAATGCATTATGTCAGTCAGAGTCCTCTTCAGTATATCACTGCAAACAACTGTGCATTGTTCGCTGATATGTGTGTGTGGCTGAACAATACTCATACAGGGTAAGAAAGTTCACTTTCTGCATTTGCATTCTGGAGGAAAATCCCGTACTTTCACATACAGCTCTCACAAACACTGGGCAGAAGCAGTCAGGCTGTCACTTTTCACTCACTTAACGATACAAAATAAAAATCGCATCTGTTGTTGTTTCAAGGTTTTCTCCTCTGCCCTTTGTAATGAGGACAGAGGAAAATAATGTCAGAGTGGGACAGGTCTGCCAGTCCTCCTGCGGTGCAAGGCCCTAGTTAAATGGTGGTGTTACATAAGCAAACGACGTAGGAGTGGAAGGTTGCGGTGAGGGCAAGGTTGTTAGCAGAGCGGAGCAGGACTGCTTGCCTGAGATGTGAAGACGCAGATCTCGGTCTAATCACATCAGTAGAGAAATCTGACAACCACTACTTTGGCCCAGAAGTTTTTTTTTCGTCATTTCAAGATGAGTTTGATCTCATCTCGTTTTCTGCAGTGCTGACGAGTAATTGGCTGAATGCAAAATGAGGCATCAACCCGAGAATAAGATCTGAGATTAGCTGAAGATCAAAGTCATACAAAAGTGCTTTTTGACTTCAGGCAGACTGAAGACTCGACAGTGAATTTCTGAATTGAGTTTTTCTGATTAGATTAGATTTCTGGCCATGAAGTTTGAGAGTAACACGTTAAAATACCCCTTACAGGAAACAAACAAACAAACTTGTACTATATTCTCCTGAAAATTGTGATTCTGATCGCTGCTGTTTGATGAGTTTCTGTGTTGCTTCTTCTACCTGGCAGATGAATCCCGTGGAGGTGCACTGTCGAACCCAGAGGCTGAACTTCCTCTTCTTCCTCTTCCTCAGCTCTCTTTCCGTGCAGGTGGTGATGAACACGGGGTCCTCATCTATCAGCGGCTCGTGGAGAACCTGGAAAGCACACAGAGCGGTGTTACTGCTACACGTGAGTTCGTCTTCGAGGGATTTTTATATAACAATGTCACAAGTACAAAATGTGTTACTGGGAGAAATAGTTGGCCTTAACAAGGGAGAAGAAAAAAGTATTCTTCTGTGAGGAACGGGAGCGAGGTTGTGTGTGATGTAACATTACAGCTAAGGGGTTAGAGCCAATCGAAGATCCTCACAAGTCTTGTATGTGTTTGAGTGTGATACTGTAGGGGGGAGGAACACAAAACACAATTCTCAGCAGGAACACGTTCTCGACTGTCTAGCTGACTGCAAATTCAGAGAGAAAATGCCTTCTCCCTTGTCAGTTTCACTCTTTCCTCATCGGCTCAGTTGTTGCTTTATCCTTCACTTTAGCATGTATGTGTTTTCCCCTTCAGGATTTCTTTTCTGTCCGACCGTCTGCAACTTTCTTCTCACAACCACTGGAAAAACAAAATGAACAAAGTAAAGACAGTGCTCTCATGTTCTGTGCCCGACTATCCTAACGACAGACTGAACCCATGAAAAATAGACAAAATGAAAAATACATCTAAGTGGCAAAAAGAGAGAAGAAAAAACAGGCTCGTTTCTCGACATTTCTTCAATTTGAGTGTGAATTCTGCCCGATACAGTATTTAATGGGCCCTGCGGGGGGAAAAAAATAGGCTTTGTGACAAAACAAGTTCATAGCAAAACAACAAAAGAAGAATGACAAAGAAACAGCGGTTCTGCTGTCTGCTGCCGTGGTGCAAATCGATTAAAACACGATTTCAAGTTATCTGCATCCTTTACGATTTTTCCCTCAGACAGCTCAGAGCTGGAACACTTCCCAAGCATCTCAATTTTGAATTAGCCTGAGGACGATAATCAGGCTTGAAATACCCCACGAATTCCTCCGTTTGCATCATTAAAACACAATTTTGCATTAAAGAGTTATAATTTGGAGTGAGATCCTCGTCCGTCGTGCTGCTAACTATAAGTTATATTGCATTGCTGTTACAATAGTCACAATCACAGTCACCTCAGGAAGAGTGAAGTAATTTTTTGAATTGGATCTCGGGTGAACATAGGCTTCAGGATATATTATGAACTGTGCCATCCCCCTCTTGTATTCATTATTGCCCAGGTCAAATCAGATACTGCGGATGGATTAAAGAAGGGATTAAAACCGGCTTACATTTTACGAATCCAAACACACAAACAGAGGCATTAGCAGAGCATAAATATTTTCGGGCCCTTTCCAGGACGATTAAACAACACACATGAAACGCGAACAAATGTCTCCACGAGACGTTTTTAACCACACAACAAATATTTGCATTTCAAATTTCTCTCGTCTCTCCCATCCTCCGGTATCCTCCCTCGCCTCCTCCTCATGCTCCTTCATGATTTGACTAAAGCTGAAGTGAGCAGTGACCAACAGCTCTCTCCGGCCCCTATGAGCGAGTGCAACAAGTCATTTCCAAGTCAAATGTGAGTTATGGATTAAGCGAATGGAAAATTAATGACGCTATCTAGCCCTTGGATGGATGACATAACCCAAACCACAATGGCCTTTTAAGAAATATGTCATCCTGTAGCTGCCACGTTAGCGCAGCTGTGCGCTCCTGCAGCAGATATTTCTCCACGCCTCATCCCAACAGCTGAAAATAAGGTGGTCACATTTGCACCATGAGTGTAAATCATTTGCATGGGTCTACTTGTGCTCTATCGACAGAGGAAGGGAGGAAAATCCATCCATCCACTCGCTCGCTCGTCTCGCAGTGGATGTCCTGTGACGACTGCGACAAACGCTCTCAAGGATTTTACACTTGCAAATCGATAGAGAGCTGTGTTAACAGATCACCGAAGCGACCGCAAGACTGCCAGACTGACGCGGAAAATGTGTCGCTGTCAGTAGGAGCTGACATAACATGTTAATGTTCGGCACCGATGTTATTCACACGTTAGCAAAAATATTCAGACATGCAGACACACGCACACATCATGCTGAATAATGCTAGAGTGGCAGGTAAATCCAGGTCACGCAGACTCACATGCCGAGAAACATCCTGTGTTAGAACAAAAGATCCAACCAAGATCCCCCCCAATCAACAGCAGAGCTGAAGTTGTTTGCCGATCATTTGACGAGTTGATAGACAGAAATTAAATCAGCCACTAAACTGATCGTCAAAATAGTCATTTTTTAAAGCAAAAATAACCCAAATTCTCTCATCACAGCCTCTCACATGAAAATTTGTGCTTGTTTTTTTCCAAAATATCAAACCTAGTATTGCCGGTTTTGGATTTTTTTCATAGGAGTTGTTCAGGCCTTTGTCAAGTGTATATCAAAATCACACGAGTGGTAATTTTTTAATAAATGTGTCACAGCATATCATTAGAAATGAAGCACTGTGGTTCTACAGAGATGCACTTCAGCTTCAGTAACAGTGAAATGCAAAAATGACCATTCCAGTGAAAGTCGTGACTCACAGCACTTTGCTACATCACGATTAGGTTTTTTAATATCGATCAACCCTAATTGGAGCTCAAACCTGAATCAGTACATCAACTGCTTCCCTTACTCTTGCCTCAGTCATTAAACGGGTAGATTACTTTTCCATCGCGGAGCAACAGTTTCCGTCTGTGCCACTCTCACTATCTGGGCCCACTCTCTGCCCCTGGCACAGAAAACTAGCAGATAAAACAAACTGGCCTAGATACACATGTCACTGCTAATGGCACACACACATGCTCGTCCGAGAGCCGGCCTGAACACGTTGTTGTCGTTGAGTTGTTTTTAGAGGGAGCGCACTAATGCAAAACTGTAGTTCAACAAACCCTTTACTACTTCACAATTAAATTAAGTCATCAACATTTAAACCATTCTGATGGTAAAATTACGTAGTGCAGCTGAATGAGATGTGGTTGTGAGGAGGGGGGTCGCCGTGAAGAGCCTGTATTCCCAAATGCATCGCACCGCTGAGATCATCTTTCACAGTGAAGATGATGTTATAGCACTCACGCTGCAGAAAGGCCGAAAAGAAATTTAATCAACTACTTCCCAGAAATTCATTAATTTTTAAGAGCTCAACCACGGCTCCAGGGGTGGCCCCCAGATCCCACCGGAATATGATTAGCCACCCCCGGTGCCCCCCCTTCTAACAAGATTCTGAATATGTACATGATTTTGTCGTTGATGAGAAATGCCCTTAAAGCTAGGATTGGTAAGTTATTTTAGGAGTACTGTTCTGTATTAGTATTCAGTATTATTCTGTCTCTTCACATCAAATGCTCTAAAAAGAAAACAGAAAATCTGGCGTCTGTGTGTGTCGTTAGCCTCTGTTAGCCTCTGTTAGCTCTGTTAGCAAGCAGAGAAAGTGGTGCTTAAATTTTTCAGCACAAACATGCTAACTTAACAGCGGGGACAACTTACAATAGCCAGACTTGTTGCACATGTTTGTTATGATAATATGAGGTGTTTTATTTATGAGTTCAACATGAGGTAACTAGATGACAGTGAGCGATGACAGTGATGACGCTGCACCTTCATCACACAGCCCCAGCACAACGGACTGTGGCGAGCCAAGTTACGCTAGCAAAAAGCACAAACACACAGCAGTGAGCGGTAACTTTCAGGCCAGGTGGCAGGTATTGAATGACGTCCATTCATAATGATAGTTTACCTTGTGTTTGTATGATATATTTGTTGTTTATTTATGTATTTAACTCGATGCTCGCACACGTCTCCCGGCTCACCGGTGAGAGCTATTGATGTGTTTGGAGAAGGTTGGATGTTTTTTTTCATTGGGATACTTTCAAAATCTAGCTTGTGGTCACTCCTCACATAACAATTGATACTGTTTGAAGTGAAATGTCAGTTTTGTGTTGACATCAGGATGAAATTCCCTGCTATGATTCATTTTTCGCACTGCTATTTGACACGTTGTATGCTTTATTTTCAAGTAAAAAAGGTGGAGTGATTGTTTCTGTCTCTCCTCAAGCAGAGCACATTTATTTGTTTTATTTCCTGTTTTTTTTTTTGCCATAACATACAGACAATACTTTAGTCAAGTTGGATAAGAGCATGAGAACGATCTGAAGTGCCAAACTGATTTAACAGATTCTACTTCAGTCAAATTGTTCAATTGCTTGTGCTTTAAAGTCTGCTGTGCTGCTGCTCATCTGGAAAGGAAACTGAAGTAGGAGTTGGAAAAAAAAACTCCAGCCCACCCAAAATAGAGCAGCAAGGCTGGCGCTCCACTGCCCCAGTTGCATAAATGTAGATCTAATGCATACAGTGCGACTGAATACAAGTTGAAGTAAGTACTCTGGAGGGGGAGTCTGTTAAACAGTGAGTGCTTTAACACAAAAAAAAAAACATGCTGTGTAGACAGTTTTCAAACTAAGATGCCTTGTGGGAACTATTTAGTAAGTTTGCTCTTATTCACTAGCAAATAGTTAATTTAGCTACTGTTATAAATCTGCAAACAGACACAAATTTTGCACATTTTTTGACATTTTGTCTGCAGTTTGCTGAGTTCAAAGGTGCTTCTGCAACTGTGCTTGAATGGAGAATCAGTATGAGAATGAGATATGAACAGTATATATACTCTCTGTCTATATGAAGAATGTACCATGTAGCTTTAGGGAAACCCAGACCCAGAGGCGAGCGCCCTCACCTGCGTCTGTGAAGGTCTGAAAGTGCAGCTGAACGACTGCTGCAGCGAGTCCAGGAAGGGCTGGATCTTGTACAGGCCCTGGTTGCTCCCCTGTGACGGCCGGAAAGCCACGATGTGGAAGTACTTGAGGATCTTCTCGAAGCGTGACTGGCTCATCTTCAGGGCGATGCTCCGGTTGCTGAAGAAGCCCGAGCTCCAGATGCTGAGCACCGACTCGCAGCGGTGCACACTGGTCGAGGTGACAAAGCCCAGAAAGGCCTTGATCTCCTGGGCTGTGACCGGACGCCAGCCTTCGTCGGAGCCAAAGCGCTCCTGGAACTTCTTGGCATACATGTTAGTCTGGACGACCATGTTTTGGATGCAATTGTCCGGGACGAAGAGCTGGAAGAAGTCCAAGGCTGTGGCGGTGGCCGACATCTTCTGAGCCGGGCCTGAATCGGGACAGGAATGGGGAGGAAAAAAAAACAGTGTGAAAAATTGTGATGGAGGAAAATGGACAGATTGACAGATTGAGAGTCCCATATGGGCTAACTCCCAGACACAACTGTCACTTAATCCAAGTTTTTAAAGTCTGGCACCACGCCTGCAATTTGATTGACTTGACTGAAAGGAAGATTTCTCTTTTTCACTGTAAGATGGGATGAAGTTAGATTGTATTGAGCTGAAACTGCCAAGGCTGTGTGGGATGCATACTAACTGTTTCTTGCTTACGTAAACTCTATTGTCATCTCATAAAGAAAAGAGGGAAGCAGTAAGAAAGAGAAAGAACATCCTTCAGTTGAGGGCAGAAGTACACTTCGCATTCATACATTGTACAGTCTCTTGAATCAGCCGCAGCAGAGTGTGGTGTGTATGTCACGAGCCCACGGCAGCAGTTAGAAAGTTTACACAACATGACAGCCACCATGCTGTGATCCTCGTCACAGCGTGGCGTTTCTCTGCTTGCGGAAAGTTTCAGTGTCTCGTTGCTTTAGTGATATGGCAGGCTACGAGTCAAAAACATGTTTTGATCTGCGAGTCGCGTCCGGGGGGAGCCATGAATGAGAGGCGTCTGATATCATACTGACAGTGAAGCATTGTGATGGGAGATGGTGTTGTTTTAACAGCTACATTTACATGTATAACCAAAAACTCGATGCACTCGTGAGAGCATGCATAGTGTATGCTGGTAACAACGGACCTGTGTTCTTGTTAATTTTCCAGTGTTTCCCACGGGTACGCTACTTGTACCCCTGGAGGGACTTAGTCACTTGGTATATAGTGTTGGTTAAGTGTGCAGTATCTTCACTAATTGAAAAAACTTGAATTAAAACTTGATTAAAAAAATGTCCTGATTTTTAGTCAGCTGAAACAGCTGTAGCCTTGAGATAGTGTGCCTTAGCGAGCTAGCTTGTTTGTTAAAAGGGATAATAGGTTGCAAGTAAATTAATGTTAGACCAAGTAGGCAAGAAGTTTAGAAAGTTAGTTCAAACAATTAACCATTCAAATCGTTAACTTAGAGTAATTAGTGGTTAACAGTTAAAATAGTTAGCTTCATGTAGGCTAACAGTTGAGATAGTTAGCAAAACAGTGAACAATCCTAATCATTAGCTCAAAGTAATTAGTGGTTAACAGTTGAAATATTAACTTCAAGATGGCCAACTTCAGATAATAGATAGCCTAAATAAATAAAGTTCAAATAGTTATTGTAAAGTAATTGACAGTTAAAATAATTCACCTAAATTATTTTAAAGTTCAAAACAGACCAGTTAGCTCGAAGTAGTTAAATAATAGTTCAAATTGTAATCTTGAAGTAGGCTAATCAAAAATATAATTAGTTAGCTTACAGCAATTAATATTTACAATAGCTGACATAGTTACTTAAGGTTTAAGGTTTAAGGTTTAAACAGCTAGCTTTAAATTAGTTAGCTTTATGTAGCCTAGGCTCAATTCACTGTTCATAGTTCAAGTAACTAACAGTTAATTTATTACTTAGTAGCCTAACAGTTAAAATAGTTAGCTTAAAACAGGTGGGACAGGCCTGCTGTTTAGCAAAGCTTGTTGAGAGGCCATTTTCCCCAGTGACTGAATAAAAGAATCAGTTCTGTATAGAAATAGAAGGCTATACAGTTTTATCTTTTTAAGCACTGTACACTATTACAAACATATTCATATGTTGGTCAGGCTCAGCCCGCCTGGTGCAGTTTAGTTAAATACCACATTCTTGCTTGTAACCTCAAATATCACTTAAAAATATTCATGAATGATTTTTATCATATAATAGGTTCTTTTGTAGCTACTCAGCAGCGTTCTTTCCCATATGTGATATCAGTGATGTAGTATAATAGTGACTGTCAGTCTCTGCGTCCTGTCCGGAGTCTCTCCAGATAACGACAATGACTTCTCTGCACCTCCTGAGAAGCAGTTTTCCCTCTTGCACGTTATTCACTAGTTCACGTAGAGGAAAGTGACATTTACCTCCCATTTAAAATCTCTCGCTGCATTGAGGTCACCAGCGACTGGCTTGATGTGTTTACTCCAGTAAATTAAAGATTTTCTCAAAGGCTGCTGGATTCGTGAGAGGGAATTTCGGACGTTGAGCAAAACAACTTCGGGCTCAATTGAACAGCATGATCTCATTATCTCTGAGCAGCGTGGAACAAGGTTTTCACTCTCTCTCCACCCATTCTCTAGTCCTGAGTGTTTGGATGGAAACAAAATAATGAAGGTCTTTCAGTCTTTTAATGTCGAGTCTAAGATAACGTGTACAAGACTTGAACCCAGGCTGTTTAAGCAACATGTGGAGGAGGACAAGAAGAGGAAAACCACAGAGCAGAGCACAAGCACGCCCACAAACGCTGCTGCTTGCAGCCAAGAAGGCAGCAGCAGCAGCGGCAGCAGCGGCGGGGCCGCGGCTCAAAATCTACTCATTTGCATTCCATTAGACTTGAAAGCTAAATGTAAAATCCAGCGTAGCTTCCTCAGAGCGAGTCACTCCTCGATAAAAACATCAGACATTCAGATGGAACGTCCGCCGAGGAGAAATGACTCACCTCAGCTCATCTGGGGAGCGAGCCAAAAATACAGTCGGAGGAAGAGCTCATCATTTTTATGTATAATGGAATTTCCTCCATAGATTTTTCTTTACACATGGCTGCCAGCTGATCTTCAGTCCTGCCTACATCACTCTGATAAAACTGGATCAGATGTTTACCTATTTACATATTTCTAGTATTAGCTGATGTCTGTCTACAAGGGGAAGCTTTGAAATGTATTTCCCACAGTGCTCATTACGAAACCCCACCTACGTTGCAGACAGATGTATAATCCCTCCTGATTGGGAGCTGTTGTAGTATTTGCTATTGTCGGGGGACAAACATCTGCCTGGTCGAGCTTTTATAGCCGCGGATTTGAGAATGAGAGATTACCGTGTAGACGAGGGGGATAAACCCTCCATGTCGACGAAACACGCTTTGAGCTCAATTTTTAGCGGAAATTACATAAAGAGCACATGAGTTTGTGTGTGATTTATTCATATCTATGGCCGAGCAATACACTGAAATTAATACCACGATATTAATAATTTAATAAACATTTGATGTCAATTTAAATAGAGTATATCAGATTTTGAATGTGGGCCAAAGCACATCTAAAATCATCTGTGTTCTTCTGCTAAGCATTACGTTACGCTACGTGTAGAGCTAAGACGCTAACAACACACTTTGTTCGTATTTAGATGATTATTTGCTCGGATTAACTACTTTCGACAGCAGAACACAGCAAAAAAGAATGCAGGATTACTTATCTACTTTGGATTTATTCTCCAATAGAACATGTTTGTTGGAATGTAAGTACATTCGCTGAAGTTCTCTAAGTACAAATTTGTGGTATTTCACTGAAGTATTTCCAATATATGCTAATTCATACGTCCACTGCAGGTAAATATTGTATTTTATACTAAGTAAGTAGTAAAATATATTAAATTGATAGATTTAGTTACAAGTTACTTTGCAGACTACCTTTCAGCAATTGAAAAAAAATTAACTCAATTTTGCTAATCAGAAAAGTGAATGTCAGATCAGATAACTGGCCTGGCGGATAATAGGTATGCATAGTACGCATCGAATTTACTTTTACGCCTACTTTTGATACTTGAATACATTTAATACCTGAAACTTTATGACTTTTTCGCCAGAACTATACAATATGTTTATTGTTACTCAAGTTTGACTCGGGGTACTTGTTGTTTTGTAGTTGATTTTTGTGACAGTGACACATGAAAAAAATGGTTTCCTTTATCTGCAGACTTTTGCTTTTGGAAAATGAATACAACAGTCAGTATCTGAGACTGAATTAGCAGATTTTGTACATTCATAGAATTACAATTCAATTCCCCCGAAAGTCAAAAGACAACTATAAAGCATCTTCCATTATCATTATTATTATTAGTAGTAGTAGTAGTTAAGATTGTTTTGTTTTTTTTGTCTCTGCATATCCGAGCATTCTAATTCTGGTTCTCTTTTTCTTGCTTTTTGAATACCAGCTTGTCATACAGGCAGTAAACAGTAGCAGCGATAAGAGTCACCCTCTAAATTATGCATGCATAAAATGACGATACTATCAAATTTCCTTTCATATGTCTGTGCATGTTGTTTTTTTACGAAAATGGATTTGCAAAGAGGAAACAGAAATACAGACAGGACTGACAGAATACCGGGTCAGGCAGACAAGGCAGACAAACTGACATATGGAGATGGCCAGTAATCTGTCGGACGCACTGAGCAGAGCGAATGAATAAATAGCTCTTTAATTCCCTTCGACTTCACGATAAGGTGGTTACATAATCGGAGATGTGGATGTATGCTTCATAATCCTCTGCTCGGTCCTTTGCCACCTCTCTCGCACTGCACGGGGAAATACTCTCACAGTGAAGCGAAGGCAACACACATCACCTATGAACTCGACCTTGGGTAAACCGCATTTTTCATGCAAGCCGGCAAACTCAGCGTGGTTTTAAAACTTCTGCTACTTGTTCAAAAGCGAGGAGGGGAGAAAAAAAAAAAACCCACCAAAACACAAACTGGTTGGAGGGAGTTGAGGCTGCGTCGATGCTTTATGACGGTGGCTGATGATTTATGTACGCGGTGCACAGTCTCCGAGGAGTCGAGCCGTCACATCAAAACTGCGTCTGTGTCAGCACTGTCGCCGCTAGACAGTGAGACGCACAGACAGACAGACAGAGAAATGTACAACCAGAGGGACAGGTGGGCAGGCTGCTAGACACATGATTAAATATTGCTGATATTTCCAGAACTGGCTGACTTATTGGAATCCTCATCGAGCTTAAAACAGCTTCCCATCCCGCGCCCTTAACATCTGTGGAGATACATATTTATGTTGATTAACCAAGGCTGCGCTCTTGGCTACTTGATGTCTGAAGTGTGATTACGCACCCTGGGAGTCCTGCATCCAACCAGTCAGTTAATCATCTCGACCCTGGTGCAGGATGGCGGCGCCACACCCACGCCGCCAGTGCATGCACAAACAATCTCTATAGCTGTATCTGTGCAAACCCAGACCAGACTACACAAGGCAGGCAGACACACCTGCTGCCTCCTGAGCTTAAGTCAACAGAGCAGCAAAAAAAAAACAAAAAAAAAAAACAGTCAAATAGAGCAGGACAGAGCAGGATGTGCACGGCAGTAAAGAACATCCTGAAACCTTTCTCTCACCAAAGAGGCTCTCCCGGTGCGGCTCGGCTCGGCACGGTTCAGATTATTTGGGATAAGTGAATCAGGCTCTGTTCCTGTTTTCCATATCTGGGCCTCGTCTCACAGAGCAGGATTACTGAAGTTAGCTGGATGACTGAGCTGAGTGGAAATCAAATCTGGAACATGGATACAAGTAAACAGCAGTTTGGGGTTTAGTTTGGTGAACCGCTCGCTGATGCAGGCCAATGCGACCGGCTTCAGTATGGGCACCGTACTAGTGTTGTCCAAAATATCGGTATACATCCGCCTGATGTCCTGATGTATGCTTCTGTGCACCAGTTAAGTTGCTGCTCCTGAGCTGATAGCACGATATGAACATTTCATGCCACGATTATCCTCGACAAAATAACTGCAATTCACAATATTATCCCGACAACCATCAGCGCTCAAAATTCTCGAAATGGCACTTAAACATACAAATCACTTGACGTCACATTTTGTTAAGAGAGAGTATTGTGCAAACTGATTTCCACACACCCAAATTAATTTTTCTCGTGGAGGAGAAGCCGAGCGGTCAGCCATGGGGACAGGTTTGAAATGTGCATGCTCACCCCTTGTGGCAATCCAAAATAATCAGGAAATCTATAAAGGACTGCACTTTAATGAGCTAAACTGCTTTTTCAAATAATTCATGTGAGGATGATCATGATTGTCCCTATGACGAAAATTCACCACAAGTATTTTTAACAAGCCTTCCACGATCACATCTTTCATAATCCCTTCCCTGGAGTCGAATAATGGCCAGAACTTTTTATGCAGAATATTGTGATGTGAAGTCATTTTATCCTCCTCCATCCCAAGAATAGGACAGACCAACAACCCAGAAACATCTACATCTAAAAATCTACGATTTCCTCTTGTGACAATTTGTATCTGTGGCATGAAAAACTTTATTGAATATCAATATTTTTCAGGTACTATATCAAAGTTAGATATTCCAGAATAATTACAACACTACACCATAAAGCAGCAGACACGCAGTTGTTAAAAAGTCATCTCACGATCCTATCTGCTCTTTGATTCTGAATTCTTAAAGCAGTTCATCTTTCTGCTGCTAGAACGGCTTGCAAAACAAATCTTCTTTGCGTACAACCACAGCAGTTTCCACTCATTTCCAGCGGTTTCCTGGCACTTTGCATACACTCGATATTGAGCTTTATATTCAGTGTGTGTGTGTGTTTCGTGCTTGTTTCCAGTGTGTGAGCAGCAGACCGGGGCTCGGTCCATATCTGCTACAGCCATATGCCCGTTCACCTCCGAGGGTGCCACAGTGCAACATGTCACGGCGGATACAGGATTGCAGTTTCCACCGATCGCCTTTGGTTCAAGCTGAAGCCTGACAGGAGGCGCTGCACTGTGAAACCCAAACACCCTTCTCCTCGATGCATCCTGTACTGTAGCGATGGCTAAATGGATAAAAGCTGTTAGGGAGCAGAGACGGTGCTGTAACAGCGTGAGAACAATAAGTGTGCGGTGCTGCTTTTGGGCATTTTATCACAAAGACAGACTGAGGCAAAGAAAGACAAGAGAGACGGAACAGTGTGGGTGCACGGTGCTGTTTGACTGTCACGATTCCCACACACATGCACACACACATCTACTGTTTGCACACACACACACACACACACACACACACACACACACTAGAGGAGAAAGTGTGCAGCCAAATATCAGGGAGCCTTCAGCTTGTGTCTCCTGTGAATACAGTTATTAGTCCTGGTAATTAACTTGGTGCAGGAGGACGGAGGCCAGCGTGTGTGTGCACTGTGCATTTAGTCTGCATAGGGTTGTATGCAGAATACATACAATGCATGCATGTACGTGTGTGTATTCGTGTGTGTCTCCAGGAGGGATGGCATGCTGTTTATCTAAATTGAACAGCATGTCTCCCAGAAACATGAGCACGCGCGCGCGCACACACACACACGCACACACACACACACACGAAAGCATGTGTAGCACCAGAGCACCAAGGGGTGAAGTATCAAAGGCTAAGCGTTTGCCATTAATACACCAATTAACGATGCACTGTCATGCTTCTTGCCTCCGCGGCACACACACACACACACACACGAATACGAACAAGCGTCCAGTTGTCCCAAAGCAATAGCCTTTTGTGTGGCGCTTTGGCACCACATTGAGAGCCACACAGGCTGACCTGAAAAACACCAACTTGTCTGCCACACACACACACACGCTCATATTCTCCCCCGTTGCGCAAATGACCTTACGACGTCTCACCATATGTCTCTTTGTACAGCGGCACGGTGACATCCTGCAGAGCCTCCGTCCAGCCCTCCTCCTCCGCCTGGCTGCGGGACAGGGCGCCCGGGGGACCGGCCCCGCTGCTCCCGCCGCCGCTGCCAGCTCCTGCCCCCCAGCTGTGCCCGCTCTCCTTGTCGCTCCGCTTTTGGTGGTGGTGCTTCGGCTGCTGCTGCTCCTCCTCGCCTACCTCAGCTATGTAGTTGTCGGAGTCGGAGTCTCCGGAGGTGCTGTAGAAGGGGTTGTCGCTGCTGTCGTCCCCGGACTCGCCGAACACGTCGTCGGATATCTGCAGGCTCTCGTACCGGGAGCGGGCCGCTTCCAGGAGAGACAGCGCCTTCCGCCCGCACTCCGCCATCTCTCTCTCTCTCTCTCTCTCTCTCTCTGCACTGATGCTACTCTGCTCCCCCTCTCCTCTCTTTCTTTCTCACCCCTCAGCAGCGTGCGAGTGGTCACGATGTGTTTTGCCGTTAATGTGGCGGCTACACCCTCCCCGGTAGGTACAGTGTGAGACGGTCCCTCTACCCTCCTCCAGGCTCGGATGCGGAGCCCGGCGGTAAAGACGCGCGTGGATCCGGGGAGAGCTGTCCGCCTCAAGGGTACTGAAATATTTCCGCCCCCCCTTCCTTTGGCTCCGTCTACAGCGATGCGCACTGGGCGAGATTATCGATAGTTGTGGCTAAGCATCCGGGTTGAGAGACCAGTGATTTCTCCACACGGAGAGAGAATAGAGAGAGTAGTGGCTGCAGCCGCATCACCTGACACACAGAGCCCTGCCCTGCCGTCCAATGAGACGCGTCTTCTCATCCAAACTCAGAGAGGAGCGGCTGCTGGAGCTCATGTGTGGGGTGGGGAAGAAGAAAAAATAAAATATGATGATTAATGGTAATGTAATTAGAATAAAATGTTGGACAATAAAGGATACCAGCTAATGAAAATGTCATCTATTGGGATCCCGACTTCACAGAGGCAATAAAGAAAATGTGTTTTTGTTTATCTGCACACCACCTCTCCTGAGAAATAATGAAAAAATAACTTTGGCACAGTGAATCTTCATAAACACCCTCCATGTTTCACAAAATAACCTCACCAAGAGGCTCGTTAGCTCAGAGCTGTTTGATCCCACAGCATCACAAGCTCTTCCTTATCAAAGGGAATCTGCTCAGTCATCACAGGATTGCACATGTTTATAGTTTCAAGGTATATTTTTTTATGACAGATCGGCTTGTCGACCACATTTTACAAGGTCAATAGTTAACTTTCAGCACAATTCCTGAGAGGACAAGGTCGAGGCATCCTCAAAAATCTGAATTTGACAGCTGCATAGGCTCAGTCATGTGACTAAAGGTGCACTATGTCGTTTTGGAGAAGAAATTCAAACTCAGAATTGTATCATTTACAATATTAATGAGTTTGTTTATTTAAAATCAGTCAATGAGGATCTTTCTCTTCTGATTAAAATGTTGCCCCCTAACCTACATAATGCACCTTTAAATCCATGATGTGGCGCGATCTAAAGTTCCAGAGGAGCAACTGAATTGATCTTGTGGTGAGATTGGGTTATCAGCGACCCAGTGTACAGTACGGATCTCAATAAACCTTCGATTTCTTCTGTCCATATTGCTTTTTTTCCCCTTTATATTAGGCCCGGAGACCTTTATTTGTTGGACAAAGATCAACATGCATTTGGGAGGCTTTTAACCCCATGCTCATTTTCACCCCTACCTTGGGGCAAGTTGTGCCATCATCACGGTCATTGTTCTAAAATGATCGTAACAAGGTATCTTGTTTTCAACCTTTGTTTATTCACTGGAGGGTTCACTGAGAGCGATGTGGGAGTAGTCAGTGTTGAGGGCCTCGGTCAAGGGCACCTGAGGGGTGGTAACGAGGGTGAAGTGTTTTAATTTCAACAACCTGAGGTATATATATAGTAACTGTTACATGCATACATACATACATGCACACACACACACACACACACACACACACACACACACACACACACACACACACACACATACATACATACATACATACATACATACATTTTCATTTTGCAGTAAAATGATCACATGTAAAATGTTGCTCATCTTACCCTGTCTCCCCTACAAGGCAATTTAGGCACAACCTAAGCTAAATGAATGTAAATACAACCATTAGATCTGTCATTTAATTTATTTTGATGCAACCCACTGCATCAAAACAAACTAAATGACAGATCTAATGGTTGTATTTACACCCAAGTGGCCTTTTTTTTAGCTGGTTTTATCATTAAGCTTCAGGGTTGTTGATTTTTATATTATTTGCTCTTGCTTTTCCAACCTTCAGCACACAAATATGGGAATAATAATAGTCTAAAATATGATATGCACTACTCAAAATGGGTTAGTTGGGGATATCATTACGTTTGGCTTGATGATACCGAACACCCCCTCCAAATACGTGCACCTAAGCCTCCCATCAACCTGTGGAAAGACTGTATTTGACATTTACACAGCCTCGGGCTCTCTGCCACAGTACATGTACCTCTGGCCGCCTCTAGGGGCCGCTGACGTCACCTGTCCACTAGTCCTCCTCCTGACTCTTCTTCTTCGTTGGTGCGCTTGCCATGTTTGCGGAAGCCTTCCGCAGCTAACCGGAGACGTGTGACTTTTTTCTGTTTATGTTATGTTTTAGCGTTTTATAATCGAACATGAATCTACCGAAAGGACCTGATTCTTTGTGCTTCGACAAGGATGTTTTTATGAAGGTAAAAAGCCGTCAACGTCACTTTTGGTAGCGCGCTAACGATAGCGTATGCTGTGGAACTAGCTAGCATTAGCTAGTCGACTGTACCCACTGGAAGATCCTGTTTCTTCAAGCTTTTATTGTTTGTTATTGAATGAAAATACTAATGAGCTATTACGCTTACATCACAGGGATGGTTAATGTTGATAATATCGAACATGTCAAACAGTGACGTTGCATGTAATCCTTAATAGCAAACGACGTTAGCAATGATAAAGATGTGTTCATTCTGCATGATGTGGCTGAATTCTTCTTTTTTTGGTCTGTCAGTCTGTAGCTGAGTCGATTTACTCTCCAATTTCTGATATAAATTGTCCTGTCTCCATGTTTTTGTAATGCTGGATGTTATTGTGTACGTGGCTGATTGAAAAGTGTTGTTATCTCATATAAATGTGTCTGTATCCTCCCTCTGCTGTGTCTCTGTCTGCAGGATGACTTTGACGTGGACCAGTTTGTGGCAGAATGTCGGAAGCAGGTCCAGCTGGAGGAGATGAGAGAGGACCTGGAGCTTTACTACAAGCTGCTGAAAACAGCCATGGTGGAGCTCATCAACAAGGACTATGCAGACTTTGTTAACCTCTCCACCAACCTGGTCAGTTTTTAATGTTGCCAGCAGTTTAAAATCCACTGGAGACAGGGAGGGGATCTAGAAATCAGTGGCTAGATCTGTAAAGATATATTATTCTATAATGTTTATAAGTAAAGCTAGCTTTATGATAAAATACTTTTAATATTGCTGGATAAGATTTTAACATATTGGCATTGGTGTGTACAATAATTTTCAACAACACAAATAATTGTGTTGTCACAGTGTATATTAAATAAAATGTTTTTATATACAAGTATTAAAAAATGGGGTTAATGTTTGTTGTTGGAAATGAACAATTCTCTTTTATTTACTGTTACTGTTATTTTTGATAACAGGGGTTTTTGCTGTACTGTAAAATGTCTTTTTTCAGAAACTTTTTATGTGTGATGTAAGGAAATTGAAAAGAATCTGTTTGGTCAAGTAACGGGATCAGCCTTAAAAGTTCAGTACCTTGGGGCTCTTTAAAAATGACGGAGAGCACACCACATAGTTTTCCTTTTTTAAAGTAAATCCGACCAATTTAAGACCGTCTTTAATCTCAGATGTCCTCTCCTTCATTTCAGGTGGGGATGGACAAAGCCCTCAATCAGCTCTCTGTGCCGCTGGGACAGTTGCGAGAGGAGGTCATGGTATGTGTTGTCATTAAATATACTGTAAGCTTTGAGGAATTTCTGCTGCAGAGTGTTCAAATCAATTTTTCAAATCAATTTTATTTATATAGCCCAAAATCACAATCGCACTGCCTCAATGGGCTTTACAATCTGTACAGTGAACAACATCCTCTGTCGTTAGACCGTGTTTATTCATGTTTCTGGCTGTTGTCTATTACAGAGTCTACGGTCCTGTGTGAGTGAGGTGATTCAGGCTATAGACAGTCAGCTGTCCAAACAGGACGATCTGCAGAAAAAAAAGGTTTGGCTTCTTGTCCTTCTGTCTGACCTCATCATAATTTGTTTTGATCACTGAATATATTACTTGATTACCTTAACAAAGCTCTGTGATAGTCTAGTATGGCAAATCCCCGACATGTTGTGAACATAATGCTGTTTTCAACTAGATTTGGTGTCACACAGTCTATTACCATGTTCTTAGATTATTTTTATAGGAATTAGTTTTCCAACCTTTTAATTTAGAAGATGGTATAGAACAGATATTCTGTAGTCTACTCTGTGGGACAATATCAATTCATTATCATCTTCCATTTATTATTCTATTCATCAGGTGTGTGTACTGAGGCTAATTCAGGTGGTGCGCTCAGTTGAGAAGATTGAGAAGATCCTCCACTCACAGAACTCCAAAGAATCCAGCTCTCTGGAAATAAGCAGGTGGGAAACTGACGAGCTTAATATTCGGCCTAACCAGAAGTGACAAATAGGATGTTATTGAAAAGTCAGATGAAGTTGGCTAGAAGAGGTTTTAACACATCTGTCTTTTTGGACATGGAAAATCATAGTTCTATTTTGTAATCTTATGCCTTGTATTCCATTTTTCAACATACATCCCAGACACAATGCACGGCAAAATCTTTGTACACATTACTTGAGCAAACCAGATCTTCAGGTAGTCAAAACTTGATCACTGCAGGGATATTGTTCTAAGCTTTAATATCTGACTGAATGTCTGTTTGTCTGTCTTGCTGTGTACAGTCCCTTGTTAGCAGGTCAGATCCTTGAGAGAATTGCTACAGAATTCAACCAGCTGCAGTTCCACGCTGTGCAGAGCAAAGGCATGCCCCTGCTGGACAAAGTCAGACCTGTAAGTGTCAACCAGCCAATCAGTCGGACAGCCGATAAACCAATAGCCGCTCAGTTAGTCTGTTAGTGTATCTGGCTGGTCATCTGTCAGTCCATCAGCCCTGTAATTATATGACAAAGATAATCAGTTTCAGTAATCAATACTACCATCTGCTTTTATGGAAAGCCTTTAATTTAATTTTGAAATATTTAAAAATATTTAATATTCTGGTTTTTACTGTGTATTTGAAAATGTTCTGTCCTCTGTCAGCGTATCGCAGGGATCACCTCCATGCTGCAGCAGTCTCTGGAGGGGCTGCTGATTGAGGGTCTGCAAACATCCAATGTGGACATGGTGCGTCACTGCCTGAGGACATATGCCACCATAGACAAGACACGAGACGCTGAGGCTCTGGTAGGACAGGTGCTGGTTAAACCTTACATGGACCAGGTAAAAACAAAAACACACATGGTTTGATATACTGTTAATCCCCGGACATTTCTGCCCTTCTGAAGACATTAATTGATAACTTTTCTTCCTTACCCTTCTCATAGGTGATAGTAGAAGAGGTGGTGAAGTCCAGTCCGAATGGTCTCCAGCTGATGTACTCTAGACTGTTGGAGTTTGTTCCTCATCACTGTCAACAGCTCAGAGCGGTGACTGGAGGAGCCATATCCAGGTAATGATCCAAATGAATTCAAAGCATTCATAGATTGACTAGTTCTTTGTTGTGTTTTAAGATCTTCTTATCTCTACTAGAAAAGCAAGTTGTCTGTTCTCATCTGTTACATTCGGCATATTGACCACACACTTTCGATATATATTTGTTGTGTTTATTTATTTATTAATGTAATAACCATGCTTCATTTACTCTTACTTACTACATGAACGTTTCTCTTTGTTCGCCCTCCAAGGTTTTGTTATCTAATGGTAACAACTTGCCCCTATATTGTGTGGATAAAATGAATCAGTAGCTGGAGTAGTGGCCAATACATATGAAATTACAGCTTATTTTTAACATGCTGGTGTTTCTTCTCCCCTCAGTGACAAAGCTGACACAGTGCCTGGTTATGATTTCCTGGTGAACTCTGTGTGGCCGGAGATGATCAAAGGGATCGAGGAGAGGTTGGCCTACCTCTTCAGCCCTGGAAACCCTGACATATTCTATGAGGTACAGCCTCAGTGGATTCACTTCTTTGTAAAAGATTTGTTGATTGTGTGCAGTCACATTGCTCAGTGTTTGACTGAGTAGTTTCACCACCACTCTGTTTCTTCTCTAGCGTTACAGTGCGAGTATGGAGTTTGTGCGGAAGTTTGAACGTCAGTGCAGCTCGCAGGCCAGTGTGAAGAGACTGAGAGTACACCCCTCATATACCAGCTTCCACAACAAATGGAACTTGCCTGTCTACTTTCAACTACGGTGCGTTTTACCTCAATATGATCTATACTGTACATACCAAAGCCAGTATATATTACACTATGTGCAGCGCACCTCCCCGGCGTCTCTTTTGTACACATTTCACACCATGATTGTCCAGCTGTGTGGAGGTGAGATATGTGCCAAGGTTCTCACTTCCTCTCTCTTTATTTGTCACACAACACGTGCAACATTACACATTAATTCCAGAGGAGATGGTTTGGAAATGTATCTTTTATCCCCACAATCAAACAACATCATGTCTCCCCTCTCTCTGCGAGACAACTTTTCACTCTGCCTTTGAGTGTGCTTGCTCAGAACACCTATAACTATTTTCATATCCGTAATGATGGGACAGCTACTGCCCGAAGGTGGAGTGAAAAGCTGTTCGGTTGAAGTTTTATGTTTTCTTGTGCAGGCAGTAGTGTACTTTAATGTCTGCATTATGCCAGGAGAAAAACTTATTTCAGACCCCTGTGTCGAAAAAGTGCTGTTTTGAAAAGCTACCCTCGAAGGCAGAATAAAAAGTTGGCATTCAGAGAGGAGGGAGATGCGACATCTTTTAAATATGGGTGGAATGGTGCACATACTCTCCCCTGGAAGGCTTTTACAGTGTTGCGCTTAGTTGTTCACATGAAAAGTGCCGGTAAAAGAGACCTAGAGAGAGTTCAAACCCACCTTTCTCACTTCCTTACGTAAAGTGTGTGAAAGTTGGATTGTTGGTTTTGGAAAGTTACTGAAATGTTTGACACAGCCCCCCCCCCCCCCCTCAAAAAATCGGATGCCAGAAAAGCTATGTGTGGAGAAAGCTATACAACTGTCCAACAAGCACTACTGATAGGGTTATTGGCAGATTAACTTGCACTGTGATCACAAGACTTCCTGGAAAATCACACATGTGCACAACCTCAGATTACATCGATTTTTACTTGTATGCAATGAATATACGGCAATAGGTGTGTTTTAACCTCTTGAATTTAAACCTCTCAGCTAAAACGAACATGGTGCGACATCGGTGAAGGTGGAGTTTCTGCGCATTATGTATTTTGAAGGATTGTCTGCTTCTTTAATGACTAAAGAGACGAGCTTTGGTTAAAATTGCAGGCTGTCAGCGTTTTTTTAGGGGAAAAAGACAAGTTGGCAGACGTTCACAAGTTGAACAAAGCCCTTTTTTATAGGAATCTGGAAGATTGCTCGTGGGTGTGAGTTTCATGCAGAGTGATGACAAGAAGCAAAATGAAAATTGAAGATGTGTGTCAGCGCATTACTAAACATAGCCCGTAAACATGACACTGGACCTTGACTGAATGGCCATCGATCTGTGGAAAAACCTGTCTAGTGTTTGTCAACCTCCTCCCACCCCCACAAACACGCACACACTGTAAAGATTAGGCCGTGTCCTCATTTCTCAATACAAACCTGCACAGTTCAGCTTTCTCTGGAAAGTCCATTATTTCTAAGACACACGGTGTTGTTTTTTATGTCATAAGTCTGTGTTTATCAGAGCTGATGCAAGAAATAAGCTGATAACACATTGATTGTTTTGTCTTTCCCCTCTCAGGTACAAGGAAATCGCAGGATGTCTGGAGAACGCCATAAGTGAAGGACTAGTTGCAGCACCAGGTTGGAATTTATTCTCTATCAGGAGCGCTGGTGTGCAACTAATACTTCACCTGCAGTAACTATGTGTCTGTGTCTGTCTATGTCCAGCTGGCAGTGCGTACCACCTGCAGGTATCTGAGGTGTTGTGGTCCTGTCTAGTGAGATGTTGGTCAGACAAAGTCTACCTGTCGCCTCTGGCCCATCGTCTCTGGAAGCTCACGCTGCAGCTCTACGCACGATATGCAAAGTTTCTTGACGAGGTAAACTTAAATAAACCACAATATTTTTTTTTAAGCGTAAATTTCAACATCAAAAGCTCAGTGCTAATGGATATCCATGTGGCTGTTACCTGCTCTTATCAACTTGATCGATGTCGACGCAGGTGTTGACTAAGACTCCATCCCCCGAGGCGACCAAAGAGCCAACCAGGCCCTTGCCGAGCTCGGCCTCCTCCACCTCCAGCCGAACGTCAATGGATGAAGGTGGCAGTGAGAGTGGGAGTCCTGCCTCTCTGTCCACCAAACAGCTGGTCTACATCGCAGCCGACATCCAAAAACTGCAGGAACAGGTGCGCAGACATGAACTAAATACAGTTTACTTGCATTATTTACATGTTAGAAGTACGTGGGGTTAAGCTTCTACATTTTACATGAATGACAAAGTGAAAAGAAACATATTAAGGTGATAGTAAAAGCATTTAGATATGTTTCTTTCTTTCTTGCAACCTCTCCAGAGTTAAATTCCCTTGACAGTTAGATGGAAAGATGACAACTGATAGCTTCTTGTTTTTCTCTTAGATACCAGAGGTGTCCGAGATTGTCAGACAGCGGTTAGAAGCCATCGGATTCAAGAACTTTGCTATTGTGGAAGGTGAGCTACCCATACAGTAAACACAGAAGTGATTTTGACTTTCCACATCCTTTGTGTTGTGTTTGCTTGATCTTATTGTGCAGTGTTTTGTCAGGAAATGAGGAAGAATTGTCCAGTCGGATTAGTATACACTTGCATAAGAACGGTTCTAAAGCATTGTTCTGTTGTCAAGTAGAACCTGTAATACAAGTGGCATGCCATCTCATTTTGGAGGATTATTTTTTCCTTCTTTTGTAAACGGAAGGGTGCCTTACTTCTGCTGTGCTCTAATTTTTGGGAAAACATGCCAAGAGACACATGTCAGTGCAACTAGCCGTAAATGTTCACTGACATTTTAGAACGAAAACAACAAATCTCCAACAGGCTTTTTGAGCGTGACATCTTCAAAGACAATATCTCTGTCACAAATTGATTCCTTTCTCATTGTATCCTGCTTCAGCACAAAGGTAACTCTGGTAAGACTGTTACAGCGTGTACTTTAGTATTCACCAGTGTTCTCGTCTATGTCAGATGCTCTGTCAGACTCCAAGGCTTGCCTGTCGAGTAGCATTCCCACTCTGAACACCAGGATGACACAGCATCTGACTGAGCGCAGCTGCCGCTTCTTGAAGAGTGCCTCTGAGGTTCCACGACTCTACCGCAGGACGAATAAGGTCAGTGAAGCTGCAAACAGGCACATATACGTGTCTCTCCTATATTTCATCATATAGCCTATCTTCGAGCAAACATTGGGAGTTTGTCTGATTTAGACAAATCCTGGGGGGCTTATGCACTTGGAACTGTGGTGTGACATACATTTTTTCTGGTGGAAATGCTAAAGTTAAAGGTCAGAATTTCGCATTTTGAAATTCACTGACCGCTCAGATTGATGAGGCATGTTGGTTCATGAATAGCATTTGATTTCCACATTATTACTCTCACCTACATTGCCCAATAAGGAACAAAATAATTAGTCTTTATTGACATTTTCCTGCATTATGGAGCTGCACCATGCAAACTTCAATATTTCCATATGATCCACAGCTGCATATCTCTACATTAAGACAATTAATAGAGATACATATAAAGCCTCCACCCTCAACATGAACAATCTTCAAATTCAGTTTTCTGCTGACCATGATCCTCAACACAAGCAAATGTTTATTTTCCCTCCTCGCCGTCAATACAACATTCTACTTCCTCTTTGCACAGGAACTGCCGGTGCGTGCATCAGCCTACATGGACAACGCCTTACGCCCGTTACATCAGCTGCTGACTGACTCGACGGGGTTGGTCACTCCCTCTACGGCACAAGAGTGGCTGCGAGTCACACTGTCTGAATGCACACAGAGGTCAGCCAACACACAAATAAAGAACCCGGGCTGAAGATTTATGAAATTTCACTTCTAGCTGCCAGCCACCTAATTTGTGTAACAGTTAGATTTTTTTGTCTTTCTTGGGTTCAGGTACTATGAGACCATATCTGAGGTGCTGAGCTCAGTGAGAAAGATGGAGGAGAGCTTGAAGCGATTGAAGCAAGCCAGGAAGGGTGCGAGCGCGACTTCTTCGGCTGGAGCAAACGGAGGACCGACAGACGACAGCAAGATCCGACTACAACTGGCACTGGATGTGGAATACCTGGGAGAACAGGTAGGTGGCGTTTGAAACATGCAGACCAACTGCTTCCAGGTTCTGTTACAAACATCAGCATCATCTGACTTCTGACTATTCTCTCTTACACTGCTCTGTGCTGTTGTGTGTCTCAGATCCAGAAGATGGGTCTTCAGCAAAGTGACATCTCCATGTTCTCCACTCTGATGGACCTCGTGAAAGAGGCCCGAGAGCTCGCCGAGCAGTAACCAGGAAGGTCTGACATGCTGCACTCATCCCGACCCCTGCAAGACTTGTGAAGGATAAAAGTCAGAAGTCCAGAGTCATGGTCTGGTAACGGTTAATGATGACGAGAAGACGAAGACTGAAGGACAAGAACTGACAGAAAATGACTGATGCAGGTCATGTAAACTGCTCTATATGTTGGGCCAGAATGTCGCATAACAAGAGTCTGAAGTCTAATTCGTAAAGAGAGAATGTCAATCAAATGATATTTGTTTAATTTCTGCTGCTTGGTGAAGGATTTATCTGACATAGAGAAGTCTGTTTGTGTGTAACATGTACATTTTGTTAAAATCAAAGTTGTATATTATAATATGTTTAACATAATGTAACTTGGGAATAAAACAAAGAATTTTGGATACAGAGTTGAATTTGCGTGTTTTAATGGAAAGATCACGCACCAGCTCTAAGCGTTGGCACTGGTGGAGAAAAATTCAGAGTATAACTTAAGTAGATGTTATAATACTACACTGTAAAAATATTGTTACAAGTCCTACATTGAAAATGTTACTAAAGTAAATTAAAAGTGTAATTAGGAAAATGTACTATAAGAATTAAAAGTTAAAGTGGATGAGATACCTTTTCCCATATTATTCCACACATTAATGCATGTTGTAATTCATATTTCTTCTAATATTTATGAGTAATATGTATTATTCAGTATCAAATGCCAGTACAGCAACCACATTTTCAATCAGGCATTGTACAAATAAATTCTATAAATGAAATGAGGAAAGAATTATGGAAACAGGATGTGAAATATGTTTGAGATTTATCTGAAAAATCAAAATGTTATACTTTAAACTAGCAAAAACCTAGCTGACTGACAGTAGCTGTTGAGATGGTTCCCAAAATTAACAATAGTCTAACTTGTTATCCTGAGTCTCGTCCCAATTTCCAAAAAATGGAGCATAATTTCTGACTGGAAAGTTTAATGACCTCTAGTGCAGCGCTTCCCTGCCACCCAGTCTGTAGGCTTCTCTCTCCTGACCTGTTTAGGTGATCAATATCGATACACCACAATAATTTGAATCACTGAAATGATAAAAAGCTGAAATCCTTATTTAAAAAAAGACATTTCAAGTGTTTTGGGTTACAAATGTTTTATTACAGAAATCACAAATCGCAACAAAACAAAAATAAACTCTTAGTTACAATATACAAAGTCATCAGTCATTGATCGTAGAGAATCGTGGTTACTGTACCTACTCTACTGAAAAATACTGTACAGAACTCTGCTATAATAAATTTTACAGGAGAAAAAAACAAAAAACAAATTAGGATTTTTTAAGTGGTTGCTTGAAAACAACTCAGCTTAAAGTAACAGGTTTTTCATAAATACTGTTTCTGCAACACTGCGTAATATCGATAGATCCTCTGTGAGCGAGTTCGTTCCTCAAATACTGCATGTAGAAATTATTTCAGCTGGAAAAAGAAGGGAAAGATCTAAATGAGGCGTCTGTCGCATGATTGATTTCAGCACCTGCAGGAGCTGTAGGTGATGAGGAACACTGTGAAGAAATGGGTCTTGTGTGTTGGCTGTTTTTCACGTCAGAGGTTTTTGTTGGTTTTTAGGGCACTGTGTAACTTCAGAGTGTAGGGTTGGTGATCTTTCCCAGCATGAGGATGGCGTTCGAATCTCCCTCTATGACAGAAAAGAAGAACGGCCTGTTGATGGAGAGTTTCAGAGGGATGCCTGCCTCCTGGATCTTGTCCTGAGGTTCTGCTCCCTCCTCGGACATCTCAAACATCACCTTGTTGACCGCCTTGAGATCAGACAAAGAGATATGTTAGTGATGGACACGTACACAGTGAGTATTTAATTTGACCACTCATCTACTTCACCTTATCTATAGCGAAGGGTTGGGTGTTGCTGAGTTGGCTGAACTCAGCCTCGGAGCCCAACAGTTTGGCCTCGAGTTCTGGACTAATGTTGGTCAGCAGGTCGCGCATGTCAGTCGCGGAAGACATGGAGAACTTCGGAAGGGACAGCTCCAACAGACTGGGCAGATGCACAGAAGACAGGGATTTAATATTAAGATGAAAAGTATTTGAAGCGATTCCATTAAAATCTACAGCCTCATTTGTTCTACAGTGACACAACATATACTGTATAACCAGTTGTGTTTCTACAGTCCTGGAAAAAACATTAAAAAAAGGGATGAAGATCCAAAATATTATGATCTACGAAATTATAGATATTTGTAACTTGTTGACAAGTTATTATGATGAATGTAGGTATAGATCAGTGGCGGACTCAGGATGTTTGAAGGGCAGGGGCGACAAAAACTAAAAAGGCACCATTGGGGCCCCAGTGTGCAAAAAGGGCACTGAGAGGGCAACTAAAGGGCACTTTATCAAATTCGTTCAGCTGGAAGGACACCCAAGAGGGCACATTATCATGTTTTATCAACCACAGGGGCATGGTTTGGATTTAGGGTTTTTAAAAAGCTCAGCACTCACCCTTCCTGGAGGTTCTGGTGCCAGTCAGACATGACAGCAGTGCCCAGCTTAGACTCTATGTCGTGGAGGTTAGCCCCTTCATGAGGCAGAACCAGCAGCATGTAGGAGCGTTTGCTCAGAGACAGCTTCACAACTGTGCACCGCCGTACCTTCACGGTGAGAAAAAAATCATCATGAGCAACCTCAAGCTTCCTGCTCGTCACCAAAGTACATTTCATGGACTACAGCTGCAAATACGTGTTGAAGAGAAATACACAAATAAGCTAACGTTAGGCATTAAACATTTTTTATTTACCTTATCGTTCAGGTAGTGGTACCGACCCGTGTGGGTCATCAGTGGAGCCATCACTGTGGTTGTTTCGTCCACATGAAATTCTTGCGTGGAGGTCTCCTCTGGCTGGAAAGCTGTCTTCCAGCTACCTAAAGACACAAGTAAAGAAACACAATCAGGCACTGCAAGGGGGTGCAGCAGTTGACACGACTCTAAACCTTGTAAACTGTAGGAATTTAATTTGGTATATAAGCATCTGGGTCAACTGGCACGGGTTTACAGTGTGGTAAAAGTCATGATAATGTATATAATATCTTGCTGTGATTATAACGTGATGCAGTTCCAAATTTGCCCCAAATTTGGCGATATCAGCTGTAGACAGTTCCTCCATGAAACTGTGGATCATCTTGAGTAACTGGGTCATGATTTCTTGAAAGAGACACTGTTGATGAGTACAACCCAGATCTGCAAAATGTTGTCCACTCCAGATACAATCTTTGGCGCGACACACTTGGCCAAGTTCTAATCAAACAAAAGGGAGAGACAAACCTTGGAAGTTGAAGGAGGTAAGAAACAGAAGGTCGCTGCTGGCGTTCAGATCCTTGAAGACGCTCTTCACCTTCCCTTCCGACGTCTTCTCCACGAAGCTGTTCACCAACTGCTCGGCCTCCTGAGGTTTGGAGAAGTCCACGCCGCGGATGAATGATGTGTCCGAAAAGTCTTGCGTGCCTTGAATAAAATCCTCTGATAGCTGAGCACCGTGACGAGCGAAGGTCCACACCTGGGTAGTGATTTCATCTTTCGGTCCGTCGTCCACCAGAGAGTTAATGCTCTGCAGGGTCTTGAGAACCTTGTGTCCATCCACTAAGGACACACAGTCCTCTCGGTCGGTGCCACTGCTCAGGCCCAGTAGTTGCTGAAAGGAAAGGAATTCATTAGTACGAGACCTGATGATCACATTGGACCATATCAATCATCCCCACGCTCAGCACAAGTCAACACTGAAAATCAAAGACCTGGAACAAGCTTGCTGTCTTCTTGGAGGCTCCCAGGTAGAAGGTGAAGAGGGATCCGTAGGTGTTGACCGGGGACAGGAGGGTGTTGCTACTTTGCTGCTTGCTGCTGAGCGCCTTGTACATCCTGAAGCCCAGAGAGTTCAACAGCTCTGCCAGAACCGCCGTCCTCTCCGTGACGTTCTGCTTCTGTGCGTCCAGCTTCGACGGGTCCCTGCTGTCTGGCGTCAGGACTTCAATATCAAGGGGGGCCACAGGAAGTGTCTCAAGAGGCTTGGACGCCTGGGCCTGCAGGGTCTCACAGCTGACATTCTCAGCGGCAAAGAGATGGAAGGGGTGGATGTAGACGCGGTTGGCTTGGCTTGCTGAGAGGTAGCAGCAGAGCAGGAGGGCAAGAAGAGGCGACCGCAGGATCTGCATTTTAGCTTTTGTTGATAGTCACCTTAAAACGATTCCTTCTGAGGAGAGAGACAGATATTCTTAGTTCATGATGAGTAAACCAAATGATCAACAGGCTCTTGAGTCTGAGTATCGGGCTGTGAATGGTACGTTAGTATTAGCGTGGCTTTCGACAGAAATCTGGCTGGATCTGGTTCCTGCCAGCCAATCCTGGCAGGAACCAGGAACCATCCTTGGACATAGAGCGGCATGTCAGTGATGGATTGATTGCTCTTTGTGTTACCTCTCTCCTGCTGGCCAGTGAATGAGAGCAGGCATTACCCTCCGCAACAGGGGTCGCATAGATAATGAAGACACATCTATGTGCGTCTGTGTGTGTGAATTTGTTTGTGTTCACAGACTAAAATCAGATGGATATTGTTAAAAAAAAGGAAGCTCTGGTTGCGTGCTCAGGCGGTCAAGCAAATTCACATGCACAAATTGTCAAAATACAAGACAAAAGCGTTCACTCACTGTTTTGCCGTATTAATGCCATAATAACTGTATGAATAAATCCATGTCTAAAATGAATGAGTCAGTATAACTTTTACACACGTGTTGAGTTGATAATAAAAGGTAGAATTGATATTTTGCTTGATGAATTACAAGTTCTTGTCATTAACCTAGATTTCTGGGCAAGTGCTCTTATGCAAACGTAGGACTTTATCCTGAGTTGAACGTGCAGAAATGTGGACTGATGGACTCTTGGAAGACGTGAGCAAACACTGGCTTTTCCTCTGTTTGGACACGTACCACAGGACATGGCCTTGGTCCCTTCCTCTCAAATGTTCTTATACGCAACCAGCCCACCTGTGTACCGGATGACTCTATGACAGAGGCCTAAAATCATGATTGATTCATGATACCCGATGCTTTCTGCTGAGACGCAGACTTCTGACAGAATGTTTTGATTTGATCTAATCCATCACAAATCATGTGTACTTTCAGTTTTGATGAAATTGTTAACCCTTTAATCAAACTAAAAAGTAGGTCAACAAGACAGTTTGAGTTCAGTTCAAGACAGACATTTGAACCATCATTTTTTGTTTTTTAATAATATAACATAAATTATAGGACTCTGAGTTCAAACATTCCCCCTCACTTCTGACAAGCTTGTACATTCACTCCAAAGACAATCACTGAGATAAAGTCAAAGTTTGCTCTTACCGTGCGTGTCTGCTGCTGCTGAGTGAAGGGCTGACTGAGGTCCTGACTCCTCAGCTCCCTTAATTTAACCCAGTTGGCCGGCCGCGGTGCTCCCACTCTGGTTACTGATTAACAAAAGCAGCATTGAGTCAGGGGCTCTGCTGCCATGACTCACAGCCCGCTTTGTACTGACGTGCTACGGCCATAGATAAATAGGTCTGACAGAAAGAAGAAAGAGACCTCCCAATGTCCCTCTACATGTTGACTTTAGGAGGATGATGCAAGTCGCATCATGGAGGGGGGTGAACGGAGAGCTCAGCCGGGCTTGTTTGTGTTTGGAAGTGACTCACTGAAATGTCACCATATTGTAGGGATGTTTATTTGTGATACTTACGCATGTTCTTTCAACATTTTGCTTGAACGCAGAAGTCAAACAAGTACCTCGTAAACATGTTTCAAACCGGAATGACTTAAAAAAATCACTAAACAATCAGATTTTCATGTATCATATTCCTCGGCTGTTGTTCCTACAGGATGTTATCATGTCTTCTTTTGCTCTCTCTTTCTGATATATATATATACATATATAATATACATTAACTGTAACGCTCATTAAACCTTAAAGCAAGAACTAACTAGAATAGCACTCAGAGCCTAACCCTTTAGAACTCAACTGGGTTTCTTCTGGGTCGAGACCCATCGTCCATCCAACTTTCATGGAAATCTGTTTAGTAGTTTTTGTGTAATCCTCGTTGAAACAGAAGTAATAACATGTCTGATGAATACAAAAATAAACCAATAAAGTTTCTCTTATTATTGCTCATCCTTTAGGTTACACTTTATAATAATGGTACAAAACGTATACTTAAGTAAAGATACATTAATGCACTATTAACGATGATTTAATGCAATTATTAATTCAGGATCTGTCATACATTTCTCTTGCTCATGATGAAGTTACTTTGACTTCATGTTATGAGTTTTCTCCTGATAGATCATCAATTAAGGGATACAAATTCATTAGTTGGATTTCAGTTACGTAAAAGTAACTTATGATTGATATGTAAATGTTTGATAAAAAAGGTAGATTGATATTTCCATGAGAACAGGTACTATTCTGCTTTCTGAAGAGAGGCTGAGCAAAAACACAGGTCTGAAGTAATGTTTTATGTAGCTTTTACGCGGCTCTGTTTCACTGTGAAGCACCAGAAATGTTTTGTGGACTATGAAACTTTGCAAGACTTTGTATCAACATGGGGACGAGTAGACTGAATTTTTGGGTGAACTTATCCTTTACTGATGAGAACTTATCGTCTAAATAACTTGTTCATTTGTTAATGGTCAGCAACAGGGAACTCACGATACATCCGGCATTCATCATTTATAATTGAGTTAATCATTACTTTAGTATAGGGTTTGTATCCTAATTATAGCATTTATTTTATGTCACTATCAAACTGTTAAAGGATGTTATGCCTAGACTAACGTGTCCTGGGAAAGGAGCAAACACCCTTCAGATGGTCTTCATTGGAAGGCATGAAGTTTATAAAGCAGTGTAGTTTGTATTGATTTTCAGGGGGTGACATCCTTGAACATGATGAAGAAAATCCTTTACGTACACCTGATCCAACAGGGCAGGTACACAAGACTTTCTCACCAGAAATAGAAACATCACGTCACTGTTAGTGTTATACAGCCCTGGCCTTATCATCTATAAACACTGTTACGGTAGCAATAATTGATAAAGGTAAGTTAGGAGTCAATTTAACAACAACCTCCACGTGTCTTTTCTGGCTTCTTATAAACTTCTTATTAACTTATTTGTGTTTTATTTGTGTCTTATGGTTGATAAGATTATAAAGAACTAATACGAGGTGACGTTTGTAGGTCTTACGTAGAGATGCTTGTAGATTTAAACTGGAATATCACTGACTTGCTGTTAACACACCAGTATTTTACACTTTTACTGTAAATCTAGAACCAATTTATGTATAACAATATACGCAGGTGGCAAAAGTACACACATTCTTTACTCAGGCAGAAAAACAGATACTACGTGTGAGAAAGGTAGAAGTGCTGATTCAACTTCTTGACTTGACTTGTCAAATTAAGAAACTACAGCTCTGAAATGTTCTCAAAGTATAAAGGTATCACTGGAGAGCATTTCTACTGGCCATTTCTGTGCAAAGCTAATTGAAATTCATGTCATATTGATATAATTTAAAGGTAGAATCAGTAGGATTTGTGCGAGCTGTTCCTAAACACACCACAAAGTTTATTGTTGAGTCCGATACCCAGGACCGACATTTTGCGTTGGTAAAGTGCCCCGAGCACAGCAACAAACTGAGAAAACAAGAAAATCCAGGCAGAGGGCTCCCAGGTGTCTGCAGAAACAAGACACTGACACACCTCCTGTCCCCATTTCCCCTCTCTGTCTTTTTCCATCTTACTACGTCTGCAACAAGTTGAAATCAGTCTTGTGATGTTGGGAAGGCAGCATGCGAAAAGCCAAAAATAAAAGTAATCGATAATTCCCCTCAAATGCAACCAGCCTGTTTTGAAAATGTAAGAAGTAGAGAGTACTGATATTTGTGTGAAAATGAAGGGAGTAAAAGTAAAAAGTTGTAAGAAAAGTAAATACACAGAAAGTAAAATACAGTTACCTGAAAAGTGCAGTACAGTAGTGAAGTATTTGTACTTTGTTCAAGCATACCTCTGTTAATATATTGTCCAATATTCCTAAATAACAAAACAAGTTAACGGTGATAAACATTTTTGACAACGCTCAGATTTTGGCAGAATCTGGCAACACTTCTTAGGGTTTCACAATGTAATTGACAATCCAAGACGGCAGTTTTTGTAAAAGATTAACGTAAATTTGGATTCAAATCACTTTTTATAGTTAGTAACTTTTCGTGTACTTGTTTCTCTTACTTACAGGAGTTTGAAAATAAAGTCGTACAACTGTTTAATGTTCATTCTCTTCTACTGTTAAAGGTTGCAACTGTCGAGAAGGATTCCTTCAGCGCCACACTTCAGTGGATTTTATTATCTGCACATTTTCATGTTCCCAAAAGCCCTCATGAAGTTCTGCTCGGATATCTTAATCAAACACCTTAAAAACACATCCTGAAGCCGCAGATGAACAATCTTTGCGCATGCTTTATGATAGTCAACCAAGTGTGTGTTTCTCACGCGCAATGATCGCTGCATCAGAAACTTTATGGCTGCCACATCACGGTGTCTCATCTGGCTGCCGGCTATATAAGCTGCCATGTTCAGCATCTCAAGCATGTTGCAAGGGGAACGAACTCACCATGTGGACTCTTGTGGTTCTCTGCAGCGTGATCGCCTCATGTGGAGTGCGAGGTATTGTCCGCTACTCTCTTGCTTTTGTGTTTTGACCGACATTAGACTGAGCAGTAGTTGGAAAGATCGTCTTTGTGTTTTCATAGTCTTCATGATAGAGGTTTTGTCTGTGGTTTTCCTTTAAGTGGCCAGTAATCTGACATTTTGTCTCGTTTGTTTTTCTCATAATCCCTCAGGTGATAACTGGTGGACTACATTGGCTCAACCTGAGGAAACGGGTATAAAATACAAATATTATACGCATTTTCCTTGGTTTGAGTTTTCAGCACACATCCAAATTGTTGTTGTCTCTATCTGAATTACTTGATTTGTTGTTGCTTTCAGATGATTTCCCCAGTTTTAACTGTTTCAGCTTAATCAGAGCCATTGGCTGAATGTATTAAGAGTGTAAGGATCTGTGTTTGATCCTATGGACACTGTTAATGCTTGTCTTTAAGTGTTATATCTCTTGGTCTCCCTCCTTGCTTGGTCACCAGATTATACATAATGCGATGCAACGGCACTCGATGCAGGCAAAATTAGTGCCACCTTAATAAGATGCATATTGTCAGATAATCAAATGTTCTGTTTCACACAAAAAGGTTGTTATTTATTCACTATGATTTTTAGTTGTATGATTGCTTTCATTTCATTTTGTCATTCATTTGTAATTTGTCCATTATTGGTGAATAATGTCTCTTTCAACTTCCAAAATCCCCAGTAACTTCAGATGCATCGTGTGGTGGCTACCTGCATTCGAGCAGTGGCACTTTCTACAGCCCTGGCTATCCAGACAATTACCCGGATCATTCAGAGTGTATTTGGTACCTCAGATTTGGAAGTGGAATTGTGCAGCTCAACTTCCCGTTCATATCGTAAGCAACGCTCTGCATACCCAGGAGGCCCCTGTTATCACTAACCTGGTATTGTCTCCTGCTTTAAATTCAAACCTCTTTTCTTCTTTCACAGCATTGAGGATCATCCCAGCTGCATGTATGATGCCATTTACGTCTATGATGGCTTCAACACCGCTTACAGGCTTCTGGGGAAGGTGTGTGGCAACACCACTGCCACCTTCTACTCCACTGGTGTTTACATGACCGTGCGTTTCAAGAGTGACGGTAGCATTAGCTCCTCAGGATTTCGTGCTGACTACCGAGTTGTAGGTGCGTCGCAATGATTGTGATCAAGATGTTTATGTATTTTACACAACACGTGTCTCCGTTTTAATTCCGTCTACAAGTCTCATTACAACCATGTAGAGAGTGATCTCAGTGATGGGAATTGTTTTGTCTGATCTCTCTGCAGCTCAAGGGTCCTGCAGGTACAACTGTGGCTACCAGGTTGGAAGCTGCTCTTGCTCTTCAAGCTGTGAATACAGAGGAAACTGTTGTTCAGACTATTATGGTAAGCAGTGATGGAAAGCAACAAAGAACATTTGCTCAAGTGAGTTTTTGAGGTTCTTTCCAATCTTCAATTCTTTGTGTTCTCACCTTTTGGTGAACTCAAAAGCAGTGTGGTCGGTGCCTCTCGCCATGTATCGGATGTCGATGAGCTGTTATCAGTTCTACCAACTTTTTACGCAGTTTGATTTACATAACTATTCACACAAAGAGGTAAAGAGTAACTAAGAGGTTTAACAGAGTCACAAAAAGCATGTCAATTATACTATTTTTAATACTTTTAGTATATTTCACTGTAATTACTTCTGAACTATTACTTTAATAGGACCATTGTTTTCTTTAACTTTACTTTTTGTTGACTCTGGTAGGAGAAGTCTGAATCCCACCTGGTTACAGGCATTATAATGATATAACAGAAATAGCTGATGGTCTCGTTTGCTTGTTGCTTATTTGCTTCAGATTACTGCCTGGCATCGACTCCGGAAACACCCAGCACCCCAGGTATTTATCTGTCTTCATGAACAAACAGTTCTGATACTTCTGATAACAACTCTCTTCTTTTGTGTCTGAGCAACTTTAGATTGAGCAGTGCTGGAAAGATCATCTTTGTGTTTTCATAGTCTTCATGATAGGGTTTTTGTCTGTGGTTTCCTGTGCTCTCTGGTCTTTAAGTGTCTGATACTCATTTTGTCTCATTTGTTTTTTCTTATAATCCATCAGGTGATAACTGGTGGACTGTAGATGATGTCGTCACAGGTATTTAACTGTCTTCATGGCAGAACATTTCTAAGGCCATAGCTCCATCATATTCATTTCTCCTCACAGAGAATTGTAAATACTGTGGTTAAGACTGTGTCCTCCTGTGTCTCTCAGATCAACCCTCATGTCGTTACAACTGTGGCAGTCACATGGGAAGCTGCTCCTGCTCAAGCTCCTGTCAATACTATGGCAACTGTTGCCATGACTACCACTGTAAGTGCCACGTCTAACAAATCAACAGTATGAACAGGTTCTGCATCCATCCCTCTCTTTGATGCTGTTGTCCAGACTGTATCGGTGATGGAAAGTAACTAAGAACATTTACCCAACTGAGTTTTGAGGTCCTTTACATCTGTATTTCCAATCTATAATTCTTTGTGCTTTAACTCCACTACATTTCTGAGGAAAATGTTGCATTTTTTACCCCCCATTTAACTCATTTGGCAGCTATAGCTACTAATGTATTTTCAGGTAAATATTTTTTATACAACAACATATGCTGAGTTTATAAAATACAATGAATAGTTAAAGCCTGCAAGTGGTTCAGACCGGCTCCATCTGGACCTACTACAACAGTGAAATGGTGCTGATGTATTTAGTGTTAACAATAATGTAATATGTGCCAATGTACTGTCCAGTTTTCTGTGGAATGAGTATATTTCCTTTGAATACTTAGAGTACTATTACTTTACTAGGACTATGAAGACGTAGTATCTTTAACTTTCCCTTTTGGTTGACTCTGGAGGCAACAGATGAGGAGGGTGAAACAAAGTAAACTATGATTTAGTGTCATTCTGTCTCACCAAATGTATCCTCAGCACGCCATCATTAAAATGGTTATTATTTTATGACTTGTCAAGTCTGAACCCAACCTGGTTAGAGGCATTAGAATATTAATTGTACATAAAAAGCCAATCTTCTTGCTGATGGTCTGGTTTGCTTTTTGCTTATTTGCTTCAGATGAGTGCTTGGAAACGACTACGGTTCCAGTCACCACAGGTATTTAACTGTCTTCATGACCAAACAATTCTGATACTTCTGATAATGTACTCTTTCGCTTTTGTGTCTGAGCAACATTAGACTGAGCAGTAGTTGGAAAGATCATCTTTGTTTCTTTATAATCTTCATGTTAAGGTTTTTGTCTGTGGTTTCCCGTACTCTCACTAGCCATTAAGTGGCCGATACTCTGAAATTTTGTCTCGTTTGTTTTTTCTTATAATCCACCAGCTGATAACCGGGAGCCTACACATGACTACTTCACAGGTATTTAACTGTCTTCATGACCAAACATTTCTAAGGCCATAGCTCCATCATATTAATATCTCCTCACAGAGAATTGTAAATACTGTGGTTAAGACTGTGTCCTCCTGTGTCTCTCAGATTTTTATCCCTCATGTCGTTACAACTGTGGCAGTCACATGGGAATGTGCTCCTGCGAAAACTCCTGTCAATACTATGGCAACTGTTGCCATGACTACTACTGTAAGTGCCACGTCTAACAAATCAACAGTATGAACAGGTTCTGCATCCATCCCTCTCTTTGATACTGTTGCCCATACTGTATCGGTAAGCAGTGATGGAAAGTAACTAAGAACATTTACTCAACTGAGTTTTGAGGTCCTTTACATCTGTATTTCCAATCTATAATTCTTTGTGCTTTAACTCCACTACATTTCTGAGGAAAATGTTCCATTTTTTACCCCCCATTTAACTCATTTAGCAGCTATAGCTAATAGTTTCTTTTCCGAAATACATTTTTCATACAACAACATCTGCTAAGTTTATAAAACACAATGAATCGCTGAATACTGCAACTGGTTAAGACCAGCTTCATCTGGACCTACTACAACAGTGAAATGGTGCTGATTTATTTAGTGTTAACAATAATGTCATATGTGCCAATGTGCTGTCCAGTTTTCTGTGGAATGAGTACATTTCCTTTGAATACTTAGAGTACTATTACTTTACTAGGACTATGAAGACGTAGTATCTTTAAATTTCACTTTTAGTTGACTCTGGAGGCAACAGATGAGGAGGGTGAAACAAAGCGAATTAGAGTCATTCTGTCTCACCAAATTTATCCTCAGCACGCCATCATTAAAATAGTTAGAATTTTATTACTTGTCAAGTCTGAACCCAACCTGGTTACAGGCATTAGAATATTAATTGTACATAAAATGCCGATCTTCTTGCTGATGGTCTGGTTTGATTTTTGCTTATTTGCTTCAGATGAGTGCTCGGAAACGACTCCGGAAGCACCCAGCACCCCAGGTATTTAACTGTCTTCATGAGCAAACAATTCTGATACTTCTGATAACATACGCTCTTGCTTTTGTGTCAGAGCAACATCAGACTGAGCAGTAGTTGGAAAAATCTTTGTGTTTTTATAGTCTTCATGATAGGGTTTTTGTCTGTGGTTTACCGTGCTCTCATTGGTCTTTAAGAAAAGAAAAGAATATGAAACAAGAACATTCACATTGATGAGTGATTCATTTTCTTAAATTTCATGATCCTAAGATTATACATCATGTGGTGGTTACCTGTATGGCTACAGTGGAAGTTTTACCAGCCCAAACTATCCATCTGCGTACCCACATTATGCAGACTGTATCTGGTACATCAGACCAGGATACTCAGTCATTCGGCTGTGGTTCTCTTCTGTCAAGTAAGTATACAGGAGGCCATTTGTGATCACTAACAACTATTGTGTTGAATTATCTTTTGCTTTAAATTCAAACATCTGTTTTTTTTCACAGCATTGAGAGTTGTGGAAATTGTGGTTGTGATTCCGTTTCCGTCTACGATGGCTCCAGTACCAGTAGCAGTCTTCTGGGGAAGGTGTGTGGCAGGAACACTGCCACTTTCTACTCCACCGGTTCTTACTTGACCGTGCGCTTCAGGACTGACAGTAGTGCTAGCTACTCAGGATTTCGGGCTTTCTACGAAAATGGGGGTACGTCACAATGACTACTGTTGTTTATGAATTTCAAACAATGTGCAGTATCTTAATTGTAATGACATCCATAAAGTCTAAGTGTAGAGAGTGATTTCAGTGATGGGAATTGTTTTGTTTGAACTTTGTGTAGCTCAAGTTTCCTGCAGAGATATTTTTTATCACAGTTGCTGGTTTATCTGAATGTTTAGTTACACAGTGTAACAGTACACCCTTTTTTTTCTCTGTCATGAAGATTACTTCAGCACTGAAAGCCCTGTCACAGGTATGAAAACCTCTCAACATCCTATTTGCGAAAAATAAAACATTAAAATATGAATTACTTAAATGTTTTATACTCTCCTGCGTCTCTCAGAACAGCCGTCATGTCGTTACAACTGTGGCTGGAACCTGGGAAGCTGCTCCTGCACAAGCTCCTGTCAATACAATGGAAACTGTTGCCCTGATTACTACGGTAGATATCATATCCCTTAAAACTATGGTCACAATCTTAACTGAAAAGCATCCTGCATCACACTGAAATATACTACTTCAATACCATTCCTCATAAGATAATTAACTGAATTATTATCCAAAGATTTCATTGAAAAATGACTGTAAAGTGAGATGAACTGGCATTTTTTCCACATAATATGATGTATTTAGTGTTGAAGCAGGATGTTTGTGCTGGACATGATGTGGGAGATCATTCTAGAAAACTACACCAAATGACTCACAGGAGAGAAAAAACTGTATGATTTGGAATAGAGAAAAGACATGACAATGAATACAATGACTTTTAGTTGAATTTGAAGTCATGTCATGGGTTCTCTCAGAAAAATATTTAACAACGCAAACTGAGGCCAAGTCATTCCAGTCTCATTGAAAACAAGACAAGCCCTGATCTCTTCCAATTAAACAATTAATGCTGTCTTAAAAATACGTCAGCATCAACCAATCTGTCGGTTTCCAAATCATCAAACTTTACCAAGTAAGTAAGGAGGAAGCAATCTTGGCTTATGTTTGTGATCTGAGATAAGGCTACCTTGTCTTGATGTAACTTTACCTAAATGTCACAAGTTAGCTAGCTAGTTAAATAGCTCCTCTTCGGCCTCTCCTGTCGACGTCACTCAACCTCTGGAGCCGTTCTTCGCTCTAAGAGTGTCTCTGGGCTCATAAGGAGAAGCAAGCAGGCCGGCTGCATGTAAAGCAGGCTGTTCTGCTGCTGCTGCTGCGCCTGTCCGCTTCATCAAATGAGCCCAGAGACACTGCATCTGTGACAGCCAGATGTTGGTGTGTTTAATGGCGGGGAAACTACATCTCACAATCCGCTGCATCAGCTTACCTCTGGCTATTTGCTTTAACAAACAAACAGCAAGAAAAACATGTCAACCCATTAACACCAGACAACAACTGAAGATACAGTTTGGAAATAATAACCTGTCAGCTACGTTTAACAGAGATTTTCATGGCCCTGGTCATCTGCTCGACAACAAGAGGGGGAGAGATCAGTGGGACTGCGTCCCAGTGTCTGTACTGTGTCCTCATTTAGCCTGTCTGTCTCTAGAAAGTACCACACTGGCCAGAATTCTTTCATTCTGATCAACATATAATTAAAGTGAGAGGCTTCCTATCAAAGCCAAAGACAAAGAGGTGTAAGAGATTGTAATTATTCTATCTTCCTCTCTCTGACATGTAGATCACTGCTCATCAACCACAGAATGGCCCACCACAGGTATGAAACCCTCTCAAAAACCTATTCGTGAAATAACGAAACATTAGAATATCAATTACTGAAATGTTTTATACTCTCCTGCGTCTCTCAGAACACCCCTCATGTCGTTACAACTGTGGCTGGAACCTGGGAAGCTGCTCCTGCACAAGCTCCTGTCAATACTATGGAAACTGTTGCCCTGATTACTACGGTAGGAATCATGTCCCTTAAAGCCACGGTCACAGTTTTAACTAAAAAGAATCTTGCATCACACTGAAATACACTACTTCAATATCATCCCTCATAAGATAATTTCGGGAATTATTATCCAGTGATTTCATAGAAAACTGACCGTACAGTGATATGAACTGGCATCTTTTACTCATAATTTAATGTATTTAGTGTTGAAGCAGGATGTTTGTGCTGGAAACACTGTGGGGGTTAGTTGTATTTTAAGTCATGTCATGGGGTCTCAGATGTCGCTTCAGTTTCTTGGTTTGATTCTTTTTTGAAGGAAACAAATGGGTCAGACAAGCTTGACATTAGGAGATTTGGTGATGCCGGTTCCATTTTGCCGGGTACGGCCGTGTTTACTGAAGCAATATTGCTTCTAGAAGCCAACAGCAAGGAAGAACATGTTTGAACATAGCAAAACAGCGCAAATTGAGGCCAAGTCATCCCAGTCTCAATGAAAACAAGAGATGCTCTGATCTTTTCCAATTAAACACAATTAATGGCGTCTTAAAAAATATGTCAGCAACAACCAAACTGTCGGTTTCCAAATCTTTTAAACTTTACCAAGTAAACACGGAGGAAGCGAACTTGGCTGATGTTTGTGATCTGACGATAGGCTACCTCACCTGAGCCAGTCAGTCTGTCAGATTACTCAGCACTTACACAGATATGATGTGTTCATATTATTTTGTTCACAGTTGCTGTATAAACAGCAGGTGCATCATCATATTTGAAACTGTGGTCTAGAGTTCTCAACTCCACTACGTTTCACAGGAAAACATCAAATGTTTTACCCCCCATTTAACTTATTTGGCAGCTATAGATACTAGTTTCTTTTCAGATATACAATTTTTCATACACCAACATATGCTGAGTTTATAAAATACAATGAATAGTTGAAGATCATATGAGTGGTGGCAAATCATTTTGGTGAACTCAAAATCAGTGTGGTCGCTGCCTCTCATTATGTATCAGATGTTGCCGAGTTGTTATCAGTTCTACCAACTTTCTACAGTTTGATTTACATACAGTGACTGTTCACACAAAGAGTTAAAGAATAACTAAGAGATTTAGATAATCAGTATTTCACAGAAAGCAAGGATGGCCACAATTTGAATAAAAGTTTTCGCAACAGAATACAGAATACATAAATTATCTCCCTGACACTTTGGAGGGAGCCCGACCCCTAGTTTGGACACCAATAGACTAAATTACACCACTGTAAATAAACTGGTTCAGACTGGCTCCATCTGGACCTACTACAACAGTGAAATTGTGCTGATTTATTTAGTGTTAACAATAATGTCATATGTGCCAATGTACTGTCCAGTTTTCTGTGGAATGAGTAAATTTCCTTTTAATACTTAGAGAGTACTATTACTTTAGTAGGACTATGAAGACGTAGTATCTTTAACTTTCCATTTTGGTTGACTCTGGAGGCAGCAGATGAGGAGGGTGAAACAAAGTAAACTATGATTTAGTGTCATTCTGTCTCACCAAATGTATCATCAGCACGCCATCATTAAAATAGTTATAATTTTATTGCTTGTCAAGTCTGAACCCAACCTGGTTACAGGCATTAGAATATTAATTGTACATAAAAAGCCAATCTTCTTGCTGATGGTCTGGTTTGCTTTTTGCTTATTTGCTTCAGATGAGTGCTCGGCAACGACTCCGGAAGCACCCAGCACCACAGGTATTTAACTGTCTTCATGACCAAACATTTCTGATACTTCTGATAACATACTCTCTGGCTTTTGTGTCTGAGCAACATTAGACTGAGCAGTAGTTGTGTTGTTAAAGTCTTCATGAAAGGGTTTTTGTCTGTGGTTTCACGTGCTCTCACTGGTCTTCAAGTGGCCGATACTCTGACATTTTATCTCATTTACTTTTTCTTATAATCCATCAGGTGATAACTGGTGGACTGTAGATGACGTCGTCACAGGTATTTAACTGTCTTCATGGCCAAACATTTCTAAGGCCATAGCTCCATCATATTCATTCATCCTCACAGAGAATTGTAAATACTGTGGTTAAGACTATGTCCTCCTGTGTCTCTCAGATCAACCCTCATGTCGTTACAACTGTGGCAGTCACATGGGAAGCTGCTCCTGTTCAAGCTCCTGTCAATACTATGGCAACTGTTGCCATGACTACTACTGTAAGTGCCACGTCTAACAAATCAACAGTATGAACAGGTTCTGCATCCATCCCTCTCTTTGATACTGTTGTCCAGACTGTACCGGTAAGCAGTGATGGAAAGTAACTAAGAACATCAACTCAACTGAGTTTTGAGGTCCTTCACATCTGTATTTCCAATCTATAATTCTTTGTGCTTTAACTTCACTACATTTCTGAGGAAAATGTTGCATGTTTTACCCCCAATTTAACTCATTTAGCAGCTATAGCTAATAGTTTCTTTTCCGAAATACATTTTTCATACAACAACATCTGCTAAGTTTATAAAACACAATGAATCGCTGAATACTGCAACTGGTTCAGACCAGCTTCATCTGGTCCTACTACAACAGTGAAATGGTGCTGATGTATTTAGTGTTAACAATAATGTCATATGTGCCAATGTGCTGTCCAGTTCTATGTGGAATGAGTTCATTTCCTTTGAATACTTAGAGTACTATTACTTAACTAGGACTATGAAGACGTAGTATCTTTAACTTTCCCTTTTGGTTGACTCTGGAGGCAACAGATGAGGAGGGTGAAACAAAGTAAACTATGATTTAGTGTCATTCTGTCTCACCAAATTTATCCTCAGCACGCCATCATTAAAATAGTTATAATTTTATTACTTGTCAAGTCTGATCCCAACCTGGTTAGAGGCATCAGAATATTAATTGTACATAAAAAGCCGATTTTCTTGCTGATGGTCTGGTTTGATTTTTGCTTATTTGCTTCAGATGAGTGCTCGGAAACGACTCCGGAAGCACCCAGCACCCCAGGTATTTAACTGTCTTCATGAGCAAACAATTCTGATACTTCTGATAACATACGCTCTTGCTTTTGTGTCTGAGCAACATCAGATTGAGCAGTAGTTGGAAAAATCATCTTTGTGTTTTTATAGTCTTCATGATAGGGTTTTTGTCTGTGGTTTACCGTGCTCTCACTGGTCTTTAAGAAAAGAAAACGAAACAAGAACATTCACATTGATGAGTGATTCATTTTCTTAACTTTCATGATCCTAAGACTATACATCATGTGGTGATTACCTGTATGGCTACAGTGGAAGTTTTACCAGCCCAAACTATCCATCTGCGTACCCACATTATGCAGACTGTATCTGGTACATCAGACCAGGATACTCAGTCATTCGGCTGCGGTTCTCTTCTGTCAAGTAAGTATACAGGAGGCCATTTGTGATCACTAACAACTATTGTGTTGAATTATCTTTAGCTTTAAATTCAAACATCTGTTCTTCTTTCACAGCATTGAGAGTTGTGGAAATTGTGGTTGTGATTCCGTTTCCGTCTACGATGGCTCCAGTACCAGTAGCAGGCTTCTGGGGAAGGTGTGTGGCAGGAACACTGCCACTTTCTACTCCACGGGTTCTTACTTGACCGTGCGCTTCAGGACTGACAGTAGTGCTAGCTACTCAGGATTTCAGGCTTATTACGAAGTTGGAGGTACGTCACAATGATTACTGATGTTTATGAATTTCAAACAATATGCAGTATCTTAATTGTAATTACATCCATAAAGTCTAAGTGTAGAGTGATTTCAGTGATGGGAATTGTTTTGTCTGAACTTTCTGCAGCTCAAGTTTCCTGCAATGATATTTTTTGGTCACTTTTGCTGGTTTACCTGAATGTTTAGTTACACAGTATAACAGTAAACCCTTTTTTTCTGTCATGAAGATTTCTTCAGCACTGAAAGCCCTGTCACAGGTATGAAAACCTCTCAACAACGTATTTGCGAAAGAATAAAACATTAAAATATGAATATAGTTACACAGTATAACAGTAAACCCTTTTTTTCTGTCATGAAGATTACTTCAGCACTGAAAGCCCTGTCACAGGTATGAAAACCTCTCAACAACCTATTTGCAAAAGAATGAAACATTAAAATATGAATTACTGAAATGTTTTATACTCTCCTGCGTCTCTCAGAACAGCCGTCATGTCGCTACAACTGTGGCTGGGACCTGGGAAGCTGCTCCTGCACAAGCTCCTGTCAATACTATGGAAACTGTTGTCCTGATTACCATGGTAGGTATCATGTCCCTTAAAACTATGGTCACAATTTTAACTGAAAAGCATTCATAGAAAACTTACTGTACAGTGATATGAACTGGAATCTTTGTGGATGTTTGTGCTGGACATGCTGTGGGAGATCATTCTAGAAATCTACACCAAAGTGATATTACTCATGGGAGAGAAAAACTGTATGCTTCGGAATGGAGAAAAGACAATGACAATGAATACAATAACTTTTAGTTGCATTTGAAGTCATGTCATGGGGTCCCTAAGAACATTTTTTTAACATAGCAAAACATTGCAAATTGAGGCCAAGTCATTCCAGTGTCATTGAAAACAAGAGATGCCCTGATCTCTTCCAATTAAACACAATTAATGCTGTCTTAAGAATATGTCAGCATCAACCAATCTGTCGGTTTCCAAATCATCAAACTTTACCAAGTAAATAAGGAGGAAGCTATATTGGCTGATGTTTGTGATCTGACATTAGGCTACCTCGTCTTGATGTAACTTTACCTAAATGTCACAAGTTAGCTAGCTAGTTAAATAGCTCCTCTTTGGCCTCTCCTGTCGACGTCACTCAACCTCTGGAGCCGCTCTTCGCTCTAAGAGTGTCTCTGGGCTCATAAGGAGAAGCAAGCAGGCCGGCTGCATGTAAAGCAGGCTGTCCTGCTGCTGCGCCTGTCCGCTTCATCAAATGAGCCCAGAGACACTGCATCTGTGACAGCCAGATGTTGGTGTGTTTAATGGCGGGGAAACTACATCTCACAATCCGCTGCATCAGCTTACCTCTGGCTATTTGCTTTAACAAACAAACAGCAAGAAAAACATGTCAACCCATTAACACCAGACAACAACTGAAGATACAGTTTGGAAATAATAACCTGTCAGCTACGTTTAACAGAGATTTTCATGGCCCTGGTCATCTGCTCGACAACAAGAGGGGGAGAGATCAGTGGGACTGCGTCCCAGTGTCTGTACTGTGTCCTCATTTAGCCTGTCTGTCTCTAGAAAGTACCACACTGGCCAGAATTCTTTCATTCTGATCAACATATAATTAAAGTGAGAGGCTTCCTATCAAAGCCAAAGACAAAGAGGTGTAAGAGATTGTAATTATTCTATCTTCCTCTCTCTGACATGTAGATCACTGCTCATCAACCACAGAATGGCCCACCACAGGTATGAAACCCTCTCAAAAACCTATTCGTGAAATAACGAAACATTAGAATATCAATTACTGAAATGTTTTATACTCTCCTGCGTCTCTCAGAACACCCCTCATGTCGTTACAACTGTGGCTGGAACCTGGGAAGCTGCTCCTGCACAAGCTCCTGTCAATACTATGGAAACTGTTGCCCTGATTACTACGGTAGGAATCATGTCCCTTAAAGCCACGGTCACAGTTTTAACTAAAAAGAATCTTGCATCACACTGAAATACACTACTTCAATATCATCCCTCATAAGATAATTTCGGGAATTATTATCCAGTGATTTCATAGAAAACTGACCGTACAGTGATATGAACTGGCATCTTTTACTCATAATTTAATGTATTTAGTGTTGAAGCAGGATGTTTGTGCTGGAAACACTGTGGGGGTTAGTTGTATTTTAAGTCATGTCATGGGGTCTCAGATGTCGCTTCAGTTTCTTGGTTTGATTCTTTTTTGAAGGAAACAAATGGGTCAGACAAGCTTGACATTAGGAGATTTGGTGATGCCGGTTCCATTTTGCCGGGTACGGCCGTGTTTACTGAAGCAATATTGCTTCTAGAAGCCAACAGCAAGGAAGAACATGTTTGAACATAGCAAAACAGCGCAAATTGAGGCCAAGTCATCCCAGTCTCAATGAAAACAAGAGATGCTCTGATCTTTTCCAATTAAACACAATTAATGGCGTCTTAAAAAATATGTCAGCAACAACCAAACTGTCGGTTTCCAAATCTTTTAAACTTTACCAAGTAAACACGGAGGAAGCGAACTTGGCTGATGTTTGTGATCTGACGATAGGCTACCTCACCTGAGCCAGTCAGTCTGTCAGATTACTCAGCACTTACACAGATATGATGTGTTCATATTATTTTGTTCACAGTTGCTGTATAAACAGCAGGTGCATCATCATATTTGAAACTGTGGTCTAGAGTTCTCAACTCCACTACGTTTCACAGGAAAACATCAAATGTTTTACCCCCCATTTAACTTATTTGGCAGCTATAGATACTAGTTTCTTTTCAGATATACAATTTTTCATACACCAACATATGCTGAGTTTATAAAATACAATGAATAGTTGAAGATCATATGAGTGGTGGCAAATCATTTTGGTGAACTCAAAATCAGTGTGGTCGCTGCCTCTCATTATGTATCAGATGTTGCCGAGTTGTTATCAGTTCTACCAACTTTCTACAGTTTGATTTACATACAGTGACTGTTCACACAAAGAGTTAAAGAATAACTAAGAGATTTAGATAATCAGTATTTCACAGAAAGCAAGGATGGCCACAATTTGAATAAAAGTTTTCGCAACAGAATACAGAATACATAAATTATCTCCCTGACACTTTGGAGGGAGCCCGACCCCTAGTTTGGACACCAATAGACTAAATTACACCACTGTAAATAAACTGGTTCAGACTGGCTCCATCTGGACCTACTACAACAGTGAAATTGTGCTGATTTATTTAGTGTTAACAATAATGTCATATGTGCCAATGTACTGTCCAGTTTTCTGTGGAATGAGTAAATTTCCTTTTAATACTTAGAGAGTACTATTACTTTAGTAGGACTATGAAGACGTAGTATCTTTAACTTTCCATTTTGGTTGACTCTGGAGGCAACAGATGAGGAGGGTGAAACAAAGTAAACTATGATTTAGTGTCATTCTGTCTCACCAAATGTATCATCAGCACGCCATCATTAAAATAGTTATAATTTTATTGCTTGTCAAGTCTGAACCCAACCTGGTTACAGGCATTAGAATATTAATTGTACATAAAAAGCCAATCTTCTTGCTGATGGTCTGGTTTGCTTTTTGCTTATTTGCTTCAGATGAGTGCTCGGCAACGACTCCGGAAGCACCCAGCACCACAGGTATTTAACTGTCTTCATGACCAAACATTTCTGATACTTCTGATAACATACTCTCTGGCTTTTGTGTCTGAGCAACATTAGACTGAGCAGTAGTTGTGTTGTTAAAGTCTTCATGAAAGGGTTTTTGTCTGTGGTTTCACGTGCTCTCACTGGTCTTCAAGTGGCCGATACTCTGACATTTTATCTCATTTACTTTTTCTTATAATCCATCAGGTGATAACTGGTGGACTGTAGATGACGTCGTCACAGGTATTTAACTGTCTTCATGGCCAAACATTTCTAAGGCCATAGCTCCATCATATTCATTCATCCTCACAGAGAATTGTAAATACTGTGGTTAAGACTATGTCCTCCTGTGTCTCTCAGATCAACCCTCATGTCGTTACAACTGTGGCAGTCACATGGGAAGCTGCTCCTGTTCAAGCTCCTGTCAATACTATGGCAACTGTTGCCATGACTACTACTGTAAGTGCCACGTCTAACAAATCAACAGTATGAACAGGTTCTGCATCCATCCCTCTCTTTGATACTGTTGTCCAGACTGTACCGGTAAGCAGTGATGGAAAGTAACTAAGAACATCAACTCAACTGAGTTTTGAGGTCCTTCACATCTGTATTTCCAATCTATAATTCTTTGTGCTTTAACTTCACTACATTTCTGAGGAAAATGTTGCATGTTTTACCCCCAATTTAACTCATTTAGCAGCTATAGCTAATAGTTTCTTTTCCGAAATACATTTTTCATACAACAACATCTGCTAAGTTTATAAAACACAATGAATCGCTGAATACTGCAACTGGTTCAGACCAGCTTCATCTGGTCCTACTACAACAGTGAAATGGTGCTGATGTATTTAGTGTTAACAATAATGTCATATGTGCCAATGTGCTGTCCAGTTCTATGTGGAATGAGTTCATTTCCTTTGAATACTTAGAGTACTATTACTTAACTAGGACTATGAAGACGTAGTATCTTTAACTTTCCCTTTTGGTTGACTCTGGAGGCAACAGATGAGGAGGGTGAAACAAAGTAAACTATGATTTAGTGTCATTCTGTCTCACCAAATTTATCCTCAGCACGCCATCATTAAAATAGTTATAATTTTATTACTTGTCAAGTCTGATCCCAACCTGGTTAGAGGCATCAGAATATTAATTGTACATAAAAAGCCGATTTTCTTGCTGATGGTCTGGTTTGATTTTTGCTTATTTGCTTCAGATGAGTGCTCGGAAACGACTCCGGAAGCACCCAGCACCCCAGGTATTTAACTGTCTTCATGAGCAAACAATTCTGATACTTCTGATAACATACGCTCTTGCTTTTGTGTCTGAGCAACATCAGATTGAGCAGTAGTTGGAAAAATCATCTTTGTGTTTTTATAGTCTTCATGATAGGGTTTTTGTCTGTGGTTTACCGTGCTCTCACTGGTCTTTAAGAAAAGAAAACGAAACAAGAACATTCACATTGATGAGTGATTCATTTTCTTAACTTTCATGATCCTAAGACTATACATCATGTGGTGATTACCTGTATGGCTACAGTGGAAGTTTTACCAGCCCAAACTATCCATCTGCGTACCCACATTATGCAGACTGTATCTGGTACATCAGACCAGGATACTCAGTCATTCGGCTGCGGTTCTCTTCTGTCAAGTAAGTATACAGGAGGCCATTTGTGATCACTAACAACTATTGTGTTGAATTATCTTTAGCTTTAAATTCAAACATCTGTTCTTCTTTCACAGCATTGAGAGTTGTGGAAATTGTGGTTGTGATTCCGTTTCCGTCTACGATGGCTCCAGTACCAGTAGCAGGCTTCTGGGGAAGGTGTGTGGCAGGAACACTGCCACTTTCTACTCCACGGGTTCTTACTTGACCGTGCGCTTCAGGACTGACAGTAGTGCTAGCTACTCAGGATTTCAGGCTTATTACGAAGTTGGAGGTACGTCACAATGATTACTGATGTTTATGAATTTCAAACAATATGCAGTATCTTAATTGTAATTACATCCATAAAGTCTAAGTGTAGAGAGTGATTTCAGTGATGGGAATTGTTTTGTCTGAACTTTCTGCAGCTCAAGTTTCCTGCAATGATATTTTTTGGTCACTTTTGCTGGTTTACCTGAATGTTTAGTTACACAGTATAACAGTAAACCCTTTTTTTCTGTCATGAAGATTTCTTCAGCACTGAAAGCCCTGTCACAGGTATGAAAACCTCTCAACAACGTATTTGCGAAAGAATAAAACATTAAAATATGAATATAGTTACACAGTATAACAGTAAACCCTTTTTTTCTGTCATGAAGATTACTTCAGCACTGAAAGCCCTGTCACAGGTATGAAAACCTCTCAACAACCTATTTGCAAAAGAATGAAACATTAAAATATGAATTACTGAAATGTTTTATACTCTCCTGCGTCTCTCAGAACAGCCGTCATGTCGCTACAACTGTGGCTGGGACCTGGGAAGCTGCTCCTGCACAAGCTCCTGTCAATACTATGGAAACTGTTGTCCTGATTACCATGGTAGGTATCATGTCCCTTAAAACTATGGTCACAATTTTAACTGAAAAGCATTCATAGAAAACTTACTGTACAGTGATATGAACTGGAATCTTTGTGGATGTTTGTGCTGGACATGCTGTGGGAGATCATTCTAGAAATCTACACCAAAGTGATATTACTCATGGGAGAGAAAAACTGTATGCTTCGGAATGGAGAAAAGACAATGACAATGAATACAATAACTTTTAGTTGCATTTGAAGTCATGTCATGGGGTCCCTAAGAACATTTTTTTAACATAGCAAAACATTGCAAATTGAGGCCAAGTCATTCCAGTGTCATTGAAAACAAGAGATGCCCTGATCTCTTCCAATTAAACACAATTAATGCTGTCTTAAGAATATGTCAGCATCAACCAATCTGTCGGTTTCCAAATCATCAAACTTTACCAAGTAAATAAGGAGGAAGCTATATTGGCTGATGTTTGTGATCTGACATTAGGCTACCTCGTCTTGATGTAACTTTACCTAAATGTCACAAGTTAGCTAGCTAGTTAAATAGCTCCTCTTTGGCCTCTCCTGTCGACGTCACTCAACCTCTGGAGCCGCTCTTCGCTCTAAGAGTGTCTCTGGGCTCATAAGGAGAAGCAAGCAGGCCGGCTGCATGTAAAGCAGGCTGTCCTGCTGCTGCACCTGTCCGCTTCATCAAATGAGCCCAGAGACACTGCATCTGTGACAGCCAGATGTTGGTGTGTTTAACGGCGGGGAAACTACAGCTCACAATCCGCTGCATCAGCTTACCTCTGGCTATTTGCTTTAACAAACAAACAGCGAGAAAAACACGTCAACCCATTAACACCAGACAACAACTAAAGATACACAGTTAGGAAATAATAACGTGTCAGCTATGCTTGACAGAGATTTTCATGGCCCTGGTTGTCTGCTCGACAACACGAGGGAGTGAGATCGGTGGGACTGCGTCCGAGTGTCTGTACTATGTCCTTATTTAGCCTGTCTGTCTCTAGAAAGTACCACACTGGCCAGAATTCTGTAATTCAACATATAATTAAAGTGTGAGGCTTCCTATCAAAGCCACTTTTAGTCAGTTGAATCAGGATGTGTCTAAGACAAAGAGGTGTAAGAGATTGTAATCATTTTATCTTCCTCTCTCTGACATGCAGATCACTGCTCATCAACCACGGAATGGCCCACCACAGGTTAGAAAACCTCTCAACAACCTATTTGTTAAATAATAAAACATTAAAATATAAATTACTGAAAGGTTTAACATCTCCTGTGTCTCCCAGCTCAGCCCTCATGTCGTCACAACTGTGGCTGGAACCTGGGAAGCTGCTCCTGCTCAAGCTCCTGTCGATACAATGGAAACTGTTGTCCTGATTACTACGGTAGATATCATATCCCTTAAAACTATGGTCACAATTTTAACTGAAAAGTATCTTGCATCACACTGAAATACACTACTTCAATACCATTACTCATAAGATAATTAACTGAATCATTACCCAAAGATGTCACAGAAAACTAACCGCATCTTTTCCACTTAATATGATGTTCACACAGTGACTTTTAGTCAGTTGAACCAGGATGTGTTTAAGACAAATAGGTGTAAAAGATTATAATCATTTTATCTTCCTCTCTCTGACATGTAGATTACTGCTCATCAACCACGGAATGGCCCACCACAGGTATGAAGACCTCTCAACAACCTATCTCGCGTGGTGGCCTACTACTCACCAAGCTCAACCCTCACTTTTGCAGGATCTTCAGTGTGCAAAACAAGCCTGCTGCAAACACTTCACTGAAATGACCCTCATGTTATCTTGTCCACTTTTAAGCAACCCCCTGCGGAGGCTATCTGTTTGGCTCTGGCAACTTCACCAGCCCAAATCACCCCTCCTTCTACCCAGACAACACCTACTGTACCTGGCGTCTTAGAGCTTCGAGCGACCAAAGAATCTTCCTGGCATTCACGTACCTGCAGTGAGTGAAGAATAGACTGCTCTCTGGGGATCATAATCATCACATAAATGAGCAGCTTTATTATGTGAACTACAAATGGAGAAATGATGTGATGACAGAAATGAATCACATAGATCTCTAGAATAGCATAACTTAAAAAGTAAAAAAATACAACAAACCTGCCAATAGAATTAAGTTAGGCTCTAAACTGAGTAAGTCAATCATTTCTTATCATTTTCTTAAAAAAACAGATTGGAGAGCTGCTGTGAGTGTGACTACATTAAAGTCTATGATGGATCGTCGTATATGGGGACAATGTGCAACAACAGCTTGGCTACTTTCCACTCTTCCTCCAACTCCATGACTGTGGTCTTCCGGAGTGATAGCCGCGTGGTTGCCCGAGGTTTCCGAGCTGAGTTCATAAGCTCTCTGCCAACGAGCTCAGGTACAGTTATTGTATATTTAATAGTAGGTATAAGAGTATCTAGTTTTGATTTGGTTATTAAATGTGATGAACCCTAATGTCCAATGGGGATTGTAAAGGGATGGTCTAATAAAAAGATGCTTTTGTTGCAGTGTGGGTAATTAGGATTCAGAATTAAATTTTTTGGGGGACTAAAAGTAGCCTCTTCTGCTTTTCTTTTTAATCCCGTCTCTTGATTCCTCCAGCTTTACTCAAGTGCAGAACAATCTCCTTTCTAATTGTAGCATTAGCATGCCCACATCCTCCTTCATCAGATGGTCAAACTTCTTGTGTTTTCTACGCTCACTATCTTAATTTAGCCTGATACTAAGTCAATCTGAAGTAATTATTCACTTGGGCAATTTTGATAGATCGAAAGTAAGCAGATCACTAGAGTTACTTTAATTCACTGTGACATTCACATGAGTGTCTGTACCAAATTTAATTGCGATCCATTTAATTAAATGTCATTTCATTCAAACGACCAAATGTCAACCTCAGATAACACTTTAGATCAGGGAACACATTAACTGGTAGTTGCTTATTAGCATGCATATTACCTATTTTAAAGTTATTAATGCCTTGTTCTACATAACCATATTCTACAACTCCTAAGCCAGTAAAGGAAGATGAGAAAATGAAAATACAGTCATTATCTGCTCACTCGCATGCTGATGAAAAATCAGGTGGAGTTTCTCTGTTTGCAAAACATTTCTGGGGCTTCACTGAAAAACACAGTTGCAGTGTAAAAAGGCCCTCAATGCATTGTTGAGCTTGAAAAAAGGGTGTAAATAACTTATTTTCCAATTAATTTGCTGTCTCTGGGCTTCTACAGGGAGACTTGGATTACACCCTACAAACTATATGTCTTTTGTATTTTTACCTTACAAAATCAGTCCCCATCCACTTCAGTTCTTTAGGAGAATTCTGCAATGCTGTTAAGCTCCAGAAATGTTTTGTCAACAAAGAAACGTCACCTGACTTCCCATTGGCATGGGAGTGTGTAGAAAATGACTGAAGTTTCATTTTAGTGGTTAATAAGTGTTGAACTACTAGTGAATTCATTTTGAGAAGACCTGACTTTAGAGTGGTTAGAAAGTTTTTTGGACACTTAACACTTGTAGTTTGGAGTCTGTGGTGTTACACCTTTAAAGTAATAAAGACTGCTGAAAATGTCTTGTGAACACGGTCCTTCGGCAGGTCAGGTTACGTGTTCCTCAGACAACATGAACATCGTGGTTCAGAGGTCTTACCTGAACTCTCTCGGCTACGACGGCGACAATCTTTACCTGAATAACCCAAGCTGCAGACCCCAGATTTCCAGTTCGCAGGTTATCTTCAGGTTCCCGATTGAAGGTTGTGGCAACGATAAAAAGGTAGCAAACCCATGACCGACTGGAAAACATTAACAATATACAGCACTTCCCACAAATTATGGGAGAATTACATGTCAGTGGAATCTTGTGTGTGACTATTTTCCACTATCCTTTACCTTGAACAGATTGAGAATGGCAGAGTTGTGTACACCAACACTCTCCGGGCTGACACCTCCAGCTACGGAGAGATCACACGGCAGGTTCACTTGAAGATAAACGTGGCCTGTCAAATGGATCAGGATTCAGTGTCCCAGATCATGTACCTTGTCGAACATACTGGTAACAGCAGCATTGTAGGCACAGGCAAATTCAACACCAGCATGAATTTCTACACATCCGGCAGCTTCTACTACCAGGTGTGTTCGGGTAGTAAAGGGACTGTACAGAAAAATCTGTTGCTTAATACACGCTGACACTTTGAATTTATACTCTCAGGTGACTCAAGTGCCATACAAGGTGACGCTCAACCAGAACTTGTATGTCCAAGTGGATCTGAGCAGGCAATCGAGCAATCTGGTCATCTTCCTTGACACCTGCGTGACATCACCATCACCCCATGACTTCGAGAACAGATCGTACTACCTGGTCCGTAACGGGTAAGATGAGAATGTACCTCACGTACCTCAGAATCTCAACTGAAGGAAGAAATAACAGTTTGGACATTATGACATCGATGTTGTGTTGTGGAGATATTAACTGAAGTTAGTGTGCTAATCAGCCCACCTATTAGGTTCAAAGCTCCTGTGCTAGTGGTGTTAACACCCCCAGTACTCAGTCCGCCCTTAGCTTGGCCTGCTAGCTGCATGGCTAACTGAGCTAATTCGCTAACAGTAGCTATAGTTACGTAGCAGCAGTTGTTCTGGTGATGTGCTGCCCTCTATTTGTTTTAAAATTCAACAGGATGCCAATACTTACATATTGCACCTTTAAGTAACTGACCTGCCCTGAGCCCCTGTTCCTGTTCTCTATGTAAGAAAAGGTCGATTTGCGTAATTAATGCTGAAACTTCTAGTATAAAAGTTTTGGATAATTGATCATCAGTAATGTGGATATAATGTCTAATGGGGTATTATCATTAGAACAGTCTGGTAGGATCAGAACATTATAATTTTACATTACATGCAGGATACGCTGAAGATTAAACGTTAACGTCTTTGGTGTGTTTCTCTCATCACGTCAGAGAAATTATAATGAAATGTCTCTGATGGTCTTTTCTAAGTAAATGTTGATATACACAATATAATGGATAAAGAAGTGTTTACATTGGTTTCCTATAAACCTCTCAAAATCTACACAATTTTGTCTGCCAGCAGACACTTTGAAAAGGAAGGTTAACTTGTCATTACTCTTCTGTTAACTTTACATATTTATAATACCAGTATTGTCCAGTAACAGTTTCTCGTTTCACCTCCAGATGTCCCGTGGACAGCACCTACAGGCCCTACTACAACTGGCCTCCGTCCCTATGCCCGTTTCACATTTAAGGCCTTCCAGTTCCTGCGAGCCGCGGAGTCGGTGTACATCCAGTGCAAGGTCCTGATATGCCAAGCCTCTGACAGCAATTCCCGCTGCCACAATCCGCCTAACTGCAGAAATCGTGTGGCCAGAGACCTGGGGACAGAACACGACAGCCAAACTCTGGTCCTGGGTCCCATCCAACTCAGAGGTCTGTAACCACTTGTGCCTGGTTTTAAAACGGATAGCGGATCAATTGAAGGATGATATCAGTAAGAAATTTAACTGTGTTCTCATGATCTAAAGACAACATTCTAATAGAAAACATTTCACCACTTCTCTTCTCTAGCCTCTGAGAAAAAGGAAGAAGGGACTAAGGAGCAGGACGAGGCTTAAGCTGACACAGCAGTGAGCTGCATCATATTTACCAATCATCACTACCATTCTGTTCACTGTCACACTTTACTATAATCGACCTTTCTTCTCTCTTCATTACCTGATTAAAAAGACAGCATCAAAAGACAATCTGTGTTTGTGTATTTCATTATGAACATCAAATATTAACATCCCATAATAATACAAATAATACTGCTGTTAGTGACAGAAAAGAAGATGTGGAGGAAAAGAACAGACAAAGCACAGCTCAGTTAGAAAACACTTTACTTATAAATTAGTTAGATTAATCCATGTCACAGTAAAATGATTTGCCATCCCAGGGGGAGAGAGTGATCGCCAAAAGGCCTCGACATTCACTGTTACCTATGAACCTACGACACACTGCGAGAACACAAGGCAGTCATTACTGGATGCCCCTGTTACTGGTAAGCATGGCGACAAAGAGGTGGTCCTAAAAACAGTGACTATGTTCTCCACGCATGTTGCTATGCAACAGACAACAGTACCCAAGACAAACAACAATCTTGCTAAAGTAGCAGTCTCACTGCAACATGATTTTGCTTTTTTGACACTGAACATCTATCCAACCACTCAGAATACAATACTCAGTAAATATTCAGAAAAGCACTGGTATCCGTAAGGTAAAAGGGGAATCTCAGTGTTTGTTATCACAAAGGCTAAAACGTGGCATCCCCAGTGCTACGTGGCAATTCTGAGAAAGTGTTCTTATGAGACACGAGACTTGGTGATCCTGTCCTAAACATGTAGACACCGGATATCAAAGGGACTACATACAATATCAAAACATCAGAATGTGACATTATGTAATCAAAAGGGATATGTAAAACCCTTTTAACAAACTGAGTGAAATTACCATGATGCTGGTCAAAGAAGGGCACTGTGTGTCCAAACAACACGACTCCCTATAAAATCTAGTCAAACAACTTCCTGACCAAAAACCACTGATACAAAGTTTGGTCAGGTTTTTACTGTGGATGCCATCCATATAGTTTTGATCCCAAAGTTTCTTAGCAGCATTCATGGAGCAGAATTTTGGCAGAAAAAAAGGAAATTGCTACCATAGAAAACTACAATGGCCACTTATTTTTTTTTTTTTAGGTTTGGGCCTATCTGTTACAGTAAGTTATTGTAATAACATCCATTAATCTTCAAAATAACAGTCCTCTCTATTTTCGACACACAAGAAAGTGACTATGTCAGGCACTGCAAAGAAATAGTAATGCACCAAGCACTGAAATAATTTCAACAAGGCTTAAGATCTCTCAAGGCCAACAGATTTGCTCCCATCATCAGAGCCATCTGTAGATATACCTTCAGGAGTGTTGAGAATTTACTTTGGAAAACTGCTTTAGAGTTTCTTCTTTTTGTGCATGTTCTGAGAGTGTGAGCCAATTTGCTGTGTTAGTAGGTCCTCCCGCCTTAACTCTCTTGGCAGGTTCCACAGACAATACAAAACAGTACATTTGACAACTGCACGTATATGATCTGATTATATGTACTCTGCCCTACGCATCAAAGTGATAGAACTTTATTTATTCATAGGTTGCGTTCAGATTGCTGGACAAAGTCCTTCCAGCCACTAGTACTTTTCATTCACCTTGATCTGACAGGGCACCATACGACTTGTGTAAAATGGCACCCATCTAAATTTGCTTTAGAGAGGTGCATTGAAAGCCTTTTCTGCCACAGTACTGCATCAAAAGATAAATCTGATACGCTTGCCAGTCAGTTAAGTTTGTGTTCTTAAGGGAAACTCCAAGGCAGCTGGTAAGCTACTACACTAAACAAGGGTTAGGGTTTGGCTAGTAGGGCAGCCGTTATCTGATTTATGACAGCAGTTTAGTGCAACTCCACCACCACAAATGAATTCTCAACCTGTTGAAAACACTGATCATCCCTTTATAATACACTTGAATGGGCACCATACAAAATGAAACCATCTGAATGTTGACATTTTCCTGTATAAGTACAACTTCAAAGGCTAGGCTACATCAAGGCCAAGTAAAAGACCAATAAATAAAATTACTATGGAATCAATAAAACAAAGCGGTCCGTTAAAAGATCTTTCAAAGACTTCCTCGTTCATCCGTTACTTGTGCTGCCCCCGGGCAAAGTGACAGGCAAAGTCATACTTGCTTTTGCACTTGTGGCCACAGATGTTGCACTGGAATGGGTTCTCGTAGCCATGGCAGCCCATGTGGATGGTGTAAAGGATGTTGTCGGGGAAGTAGATGTCACAGTGCTGGCAGTGATGCAGCACATGGGGGTCCTGGAGTGGGGCAGACAGGCCTGGGGCCGGCGTGCTGGGTTGGCTGTTGGAGATACTAGGGGTACTGGTGCGCCCACTGTGCTCGCTGCAGGGTCCCCCTCCAGGGCTGCAATTGCTGTGGGGCGGTGCCCGGGGCTCTGGGGTGATTGGGGAAGAGGAGGAGGCATGGGCCATGCTGGCTGTGACAGCCACAGGAGCTGTGGCAGGATGGGGCTGCTGGATGAGGAAGGGCTTCTCATCAACGATAGACTCCGCTCCTGGAGACATGGGAGGTTGACTCTGCGCCTGAGACTCTGAAGGGAGGCTGGCCAACTGGCCTGCCAGTGTGGACAGCTGGTTCAGGGGATTATCCATCACCATGTCATGATGGTGATGGTGATTTTGATTGGCCGGGTGCCCGTCCTCGACTGCTCGACTCTGATTATCATAGGTCTCCTGACGTAAGTGGGGCAGCTCATGGGAGAAGTCGTTCACATTATCAGCCTTGTGCACCACCATTGAAGGGGGGCTGAAGTTGATGAGGAGTCGGCGGCCGTAGCCTAATGAGCTGGCCTTCTTCTGTAAAACACTCAGCATCTTCTTATGGGAAAGCGAGCGAGCACCTTTCATCGGCAGGAGTTTGTGGCGTCGACGGCGATGGTGTGACAAGTTGCTACGATCACTGCAGCGGAAGGAGCACAGCTCACATTTGTAAGGCTTCTCGCCGGTGTGCGATCGCATGTGGGCCTCCAGGTGACGCTCATAGGCCGAAGCAAATGGGCACAGGTGGCAGCGATGAGGTTTCTCTCCTGTTTAAAAGTGGAAAACAGGCTGAGTAACAAAATCTTTGGAAAATCATCCCCTGAAGTAAACTAGCAACACTCACCTGTGTGAATGCGGATGTGCTCGATGAGTCTCGCTGTGCCTCTGGTTGCGTAGTTGCAGTAGCGGCACTTGAGCTTCCCGTCATAGGTCCGCTCAAAACCATCGACGAGGATCCCTGAGCTGTCCTCCAGGGACATGTCCACTGAGGGGTGATCCAGTCCATTCTGACTGCAGTCTGCACACAATAACATCAGCAGAACTTATCATTCACTCTCAAAAAAATTGGAATGACACACTGATTATACTTTATGGAAACACTGTAGCTACTACTTTCACGCAATTTCTAAAGCTGATTACAAAGTAACATACAGTCAAACACTACATTTGCATTTAAGTGACTACAACAGCTTTAATCACAGACTGATTCAAGTATATGGGTTAAGGATGCCTGTGTCTGATGACTGTGAAATCAGATATCAGACAATGTTTACAGGTGAATTTGTGAGCTGTTTGCCCAAACTGCAGAAAAGCCAGACGCCTTTAAAAAAACAACAACTGCTGAATATGTATTGTAGGTTGGATTGTAGACAACAGATGCCACAGTTAGTTACCCTGGAGGAAGCTCGTCCGCCTCCTTGACGCCGCTGACGGAGCCTGATATCATGTTCACATGTTGAGTCTGCTGGCTCAGATTACTCTTGGAAATCCTTCACAAAGTCGAGCGTGTCTGGTTTTTCCTCACCCATTGAAAGGAAGTGATGCGAATGTCCAGCCGAGCACAATTACTGAAGAGCAAAGATGGATCAGCGTGAGGTCAGGAATTAAGCGCATCACTTGAATATAATAAAAAAATAACATGCAACCAACAAATTAAAATAAAAAACTCAAAGTATCACTGTCATCTACGTTAGCTAGCTCATTTGATTTTTACAGGTGCACACATACCTCTTTGTATATAAGTTGTTGTTGGTTAAATGTGGCCAGTTTTGTTTGTTTGGTTGTATAAACCGGATCGAGCCTATCCAGACACAAAGACAGGATAATCCTGGAACCCGTGATTGACAAGCAGGAAATCGGCGCGATCCGATGTCTGGTCGGTCGCTCCTACAACACCGCTCATCGTCGTCATGTTGTTACCAAAGCTACGTACGCTACGTTAGCCAGACAGCTAACGTAGCTTATCTCGGGGGAAAGCATCTTGTCAACAGAAACGCTGTGTATCTGTCTGACACGGTCATTATTCACATCGTCCGTACGCGCTTGAGTAAACCCGCAACAGCAATGATGGTTTAAAAGTGTCTTTCAGCCGAAATCACCTGCTACAAGTCACACTAAAAGACTACCTGTTAATCAAAACAATAAAGCGGTTGAGGGGTGAAAGTTCGCTGAGTGTGCACCGGTGAAAACCGTCCGGCCACCAACTCAATGTGCCCACGAACAAGGGTTCCCTCCACTTAAGGGATAACTTTGACCAAATACAAAGCAACACAGTGTCTCATAAAGTATGAAAAAACAAATCTTACTATTGAACATTTGTAAAGTACATTATGAATCGACAAGAAGCTGTTTGCTATATGTCTGTGGTTGAAGACCGAAGTTAGCTAACTAAACATTTTGCTAGTCCTCAAGAACTTGCTACAGAGAGATAGGTAAGATACAGTTCAGCATAAATAATGTATCATTCACAAATACACAGGTTTACTGCAGTTTTTGACATATCGTTAGGCACAGAAGGGGGGTTACGTCTCTTATTTAAATGCCTGTTTTCAAACTAAACATGTGAGGGAGTGCTAACATCTAAAAAGACTGCTAGCTACATGATGTTGTGAAGTGTATTTAACTGTTTGTTAAAGTGTTAGAATTATATCTTCAGCACTAGCCAACATAAGATAACAAGAAAAACACCAAACTCTATGTTTTCATGACTGCATAAACTGAAGAAAAAAAAACAACAATTTCATCCAGTTACTTTGTTTATAAGCTTCACACAGTGTTCTGGTGAGCTCATTTTCCTCTGAGAACAGCTTTTTTATTCAGTTGTGAAAAAGATAAATATTTCGAACATGAGATATTATTGATATTGAAATTGTGAGTTTGAATTTTCTTCTCTAAAACTACATAATGCCCATTTAAAGTGTGATAGTGCAGTTTTGCCCTATACTTGAAGGAGCTAGTTGCCTGCCATCTCTTTGAGAAAGAATCTTTGTTATTGTAAAAAGGGTCATTGTTTAATGATTGAAAGATATTGTATCAGTAGTGAAACTGATCATCATACACGCCTCCAACAATGCACTTTGTCACCCAGGCGCAGTGGCCTTTTTGGACTTGAAACACCCATCTGTTGCCACCAGCTAATGAAGTTAACTGATAGCATATCCACTCTCATCCATGACGTGACACACTTTGGGATGTACTGCGTGCAATTATGAGCAAGTGGCAAATGAGGCACAACAATTGCATTACTTTCAAAAGCTATTGTCTCATTCATGTTTTATCACAATCAATAATTTACCAGTAAGCGCTTGGTGAAGATCGCGTTGCCCCATTTGTGTCACAGTTGTAGGAAAACCACTGAGGAGAAGATGATAAACGACCACGCTGAGTGAGGCCGCTGTATCCTTTTACCACATTACAACTGCAACTGTCAAGCATTAGAGTTACAGCAGTAATGTAAACCTGCTACCAGTGAATTCTTTACATGGTAACACGAGTAACACTCTTTTGAAATGCATCAAGGTATCTACGCTTCATTCTGTATAGTAACTGTGCTTGTGTATGATGTACTTTTGTGTCACTTCACAGAATTATAAGCGTGATTTCAACATATTCTGACATTTCTTGACAGTACATTTGGCCCTGCATGCACACCTTGCTGCTCCACATGTGAGTACAGTTCAACATCTGGACACTAGATGGCGCACAAGCCTCAGTGGTGAAATCCCATTTCTAACCACACGCTGTTATGAGACACAAGCACTCCACATGACACAAGATACAAAGCTAAACACACGTAGGCTAGCATTGTTTATAGTCCTAACCTTACAGAGGAGGCTTGACTCATCAAGTTTGCACAGCTCATGGCTATCACTGTACAGACCATGTAAGCTCAGTGTACAGTCAGGTAGCGAGTCCTGTCAGCTGCCAGTCCCAGGGGACAGCATGTACACACAGGACCAGTGGAAGACGTGACAGTCGACCTCATCAGTTGAACCATGACCGCCGGAGCAGCCAATTACATCACCTTCTAACAGCCTGTCCACACTAATGTTATTTTATTGCAATTTAATTATGCTCAGGTTTCCACCGGGGCCCGATCCTGTTAAATAATTTACACAGAGCCACAATGATTTGTCGGCACGAAAAGACAAAGTGCGCACTTCTCTGCGCTCTCATTTGTTTTCAATAGGAATGTTTGATATAAATCGCTGAAACAATAATCTTGTGTTGCGTTTTCAAACCGAGCATTTCCCGCTGTACGCTGCCTTTGGGTTTGAAGGACAGATTTATTAAGCCCAAAAATACTGAAGGGGGGAATAACTGGTCAAACTTAATTTTGCATTAATGACATGCCCACTGCA
>NC_044201.1:27715970-27730970 GCF_900880675.1 Sparus aurata
ATTAGTCAGTCTGTCTCATATTAATACAGAAATGTAACTGCCACTGCAGCTGCTGCTAACCAGGGTGACCAGGACTGTCTGGCTGGGTTACCTTTGGCAGTTCTGGGTGAGAAAAAGTGGATCAGAAAACAACCGAGGGCACAGCCTGAAGCAGGAGGAAATGTTGGCAGCGGTGGGAGAGAAAAGCTGAGTTCACACAAACCACTGTGTCAACAGAAAATACAGCAAATATTGTAAGAAAAGAAAACAGGATGGAAGAACTGGAAGAAGGAAAACAAGGAGACAAGAGGTCAGAAACAGCTTCTTCCTTTAAGGGCCGCTGTGCAGCAGAACGCTAACAGTGGCGAAAACAAACAGTGAGAGATTGAATGAACATGTGGGAGGCGTCTCTGTGGTGCTTTGTGTCTGAAAACATCCAGGAATTATAGAAAATCTTCCTTTTATATTAAGATTAGGTAGTAAGATTAGCAGTAAGAGAAACACCAGTCAACACCCTTCTCCATTTAAGAGATACCTCTTGATATAACCTTGTTGCAAATATTTCAGGATGAACTCATCAACCAGAAAAACCTTCAGTTTGACATTTTGGGAAATAAACTTTTCTCTCCTGACAAGAATGTAATGAGAAGTTTGATACCACTCTGATATCAGCTCAGAGTTGTATTGATTTTTTCATCACACTCTCAGCAAAATATCTCCCGATGTCAAATTATTCCAGGATAACAATTGAAAATATCAACAAGATGGTTATGTCAAAAGGTTTACACTTCATCACCATTGTACCTTTTAAAATGATGAGTTTAGACACACCCCTGTTGTCAGCTCTGTGTGTTAACATGCGTCAGTCGCTCAATGCGTCGTTATTAGTTTTCAGGTATTAAAATAATATATTTTCATTTTTGTGTTGCAGGTTTAGACAATAAAACCACTTGGTTAGATATCAGAAAAAAACTACTTGGTTAGGTTTTGGAAAAGATCAGAATAAGTCAACATTCACTTTTTGTTTCACAGGAGAGGAGCTTCACCAACGATCAAATCATCTCTGTTTCAAGTTACAAGTGACGACACACCAATGGTCCTTAGCACAACGCGAGCTGACAAGAACACAACAACACTGTACGACAGGCAGAATCACCAAATTTGCACCACTAACTTGAGCGATTCATTGGTGCCTGGCTGCCAGGAAGCCGAATTAAGGTGTTTCACTCACTGTCACCATAAAATGCTCAGGAAATTAAGTGTTGGAAAATCAAAGCATGACATTAACCTCATTTGTATTCTGTGAGCCTGTCGCTTCTTGTTTTTGTCTCTATACTGACTGACAGCAGCCCGCTGTTGGGTTAGCTCAGTGAATTAATATTTCCAATGCTTCCCCTGCCCATGACGTTGAAGATCAGGAAAATATTCTTCGTTGGATCTAACGTCATAAAATCTGATTTAAAATTACATTGGATGCATTTTGCAACACTTGATTAACACTTCATAAACCCTTATGATGTCAGCTAACTGTTCACTGCATTCAGAGATGCACATCATTTTCTTGAAACAAGACAGTATTTTTCTTTTGCAACTGAGTATGCAACTGTTTCAACCTGACTGAAATGGACACAGAGACAGAGGAGGTGGAGGAAGGTGAAGAAAGAGCAGGACTCAGACAGAGAATCAAGAAACAGAGAAGGAAGAGGAACTGGGGATGCCGAGGAATAGAGGAGGGAGAAGGTAGAGGCAGAGAAATAAACGGACACAGATTGAAAGACAGTAAGAAAGAGAGATGTGAGGAGGAGAGAGAGAGATAGATAGAGAGATTGAAAAATAAAGGTATAGTGGTGGCAGTGAAGGCACGGCTGCACAGGTCTGCGGTTTGTTAAATAGCTTTTTGATGGAATTGGTAAAGCAGTGAAGCCTGTGACACTGTTAGCTGAGAGAGAGAGAGAAGAAAGAAAGAAAGAAAGAAAGAAGAGAAAGAAAGAAAGAAAAGAAAGATGCAGTCGGATTGAGGGGAGTAAAAAGAAGAAATCAGAGGGAGTGAAAGGATTGAAGGAGAAAACAATTCAAATGTTTATTTTGATTTTACTGTGGAGTCATTCTGCCCTCCAGAGGTGATGAGTGTTATAACAGATCTGGCGCCTCAACCATGAACACCAGCCTCATTAAAGACATCGGGGCATCGGTTAATGTCAGGGGTAAAATGTTAATTAAGGGTTGCCACCTTGGATTACCAGTGAGGCTTAATTTCACCTGAAGAGACACTTTTGTAGAGTGAAACTGAGGTTTTAAGAGAAACAAACTGTGCAATTAATATTTATTCTCATAATGTTTGGGCTCTTTTGAAAGGTTATAAGATGATTTTTTTTTTTCTCAAGCTGTTAGAAACTCTGTTAGTGCTTCATAGAAGTTTGAACACTGAATTATTTATTATTTTTCTAAAAATAATAAGCCTGCACATGACCTTTAACTGCCCCTATGAGCTGGATCCATATCATACAGTCTAATATGGTCCGAATTCAAATTTTATAACAATATGACTGAAAATGAACACGTGATGAGGAAATATTATCAGATGTATTTTCACTGTCTTTATGCGTATAAAATAGTCAAAAATAAGTGCTTAGGTGAAGAAACAGCCTATAGAAAGAGCAAAACGCTTAAAAATGTTTCTAGCATTAATCCAGAAATGTTTCATCGACAACAAAACTTCACCTGACTTTCCATCAGCATGGTGGTTAGCAGAGAATTGCTGAATTGCCATTTGTGTGTGAACTTTTATTTTAAGAACATACTTTGGATTCAAAGATAGAAACTAGCAATAAGAACATAACTTTTTGCAGTGTAATTTCAGTGAGTGTTGATGATATTTGACAGCTTCGTTCTGATTTCATTTTAAGTAAAAAAGGTCCCTGAATGCAGCACAGCTCCTGTAACTAATAACTCCATGCTGCTGCTGCTTGCCTACCCTGATACACACACTTACACTAACTCAATATGACTCACACACACACACACACATTTAAAAATTCATACATATACGTAAGCCTCGGCTCTTTTCTGCTCCAAAGGGTAAACTTTGATTTCAGCCTAAAATGCTCCTGACAAAATAACACATCACAGCATCAAAGCACTATAAAGAAAGTCTATTTTTGTGATTTTCCTATTCCCCCTACTTGTCTGTTCTAGATCGATTTGTTTCTTTGAAGACGGATTGTGAGAAGAAAACAGAACGGCTCAATCCATCATTCTGTCTGCCTGAGGCCCCGTGCCATAAACAATACATTACTGGTGGTATCTGAAAGCACCCGTAGGAGCCTGGCACAGTTCAAAGCTATAACCACAAACAAACAGAATGGAACCACACAACTTATTTCAGATAATTCAGACTGCTCTCCGCCTCTGTGCGCGCTGCCTCTGCTTCACACCACTTAGGTTCACACTGAAGAAGCATTTAGCGCATGCATTTATCTGACACTCTCAACGCAGAACAAGAGGAGACTTAGTCAGCATTCATGATTCAGCGTGCAGCCTGAAGAGAGCTGCTGTGCCTCTGCTCAATCACGGGGAGGGAAGGAAGGAGGGGAGCCTGCAGAACAAAACCGGGACGGATGAAGGGTGAGGAATTACAGCTCCGCAAGATTTAACGGGCTCCGATGTTAAGACAGCGAAACAGGAATATAAGTAGTGAGATGTCTGATGATTTAAAGACTTACAGATGCTGCGTGAGAATGAATGCTCATAATGTTATCGACACCTTTGTGATATTTTATTGAGTCATGACTTTCACAGCCCTCATTTGTCTTGAAGATTAACTGCATTGAGGCCCCTAATCTGTTTTTATTTATGCTGCTGTTCTATCCATAGATTAATTATAAATCACAGGGGTTTATATTGACCTGGATTCACCTCTTCAAGCTGATATTCTATATTTGTGTTATTGTACAACAAAGCCCATTAAAAGCCCAAACTGTGCAACCCTCACAATGTATACGGCTGTACCACATCCATGGTTACCAGCTGTAGCAGCGTTATTTTGGATCACACTACCTTTCTCAGCATGATCCACCCTACTCCACCTCTGATTGGCTACATCCTGCTGTTAAGTAATCTGCATGTGTAACGCTCTTCAAAGATTTAACAGAGGTAAGATGTCTCACTCTGTAGCTTAAACAGAGCATTCAAGACACAGTTTGTAAAGGGGTGCCACTGCAATGCACCAAATTACTAAAATAATGAGTGTTTTTGTCAAATTAAAGTATGTTAACCTTTTGTACCAGGACCCCCCCAAAAAATAATGAACCTGAAAATTAGCATAATATGTCTCCTTTAAAGAAAAAGCCTTTTTGTGGACCCCAGGGCATCACTTGATGTTGTAAATTAACTTTTGCCCACTATGTCGAATTGGCTTTAATGCCCGGCGTGCCTGGCCCAAGACTGTTTGTTTCACTTAAACCTTTAAAAATGGGGAGCAAATATATATTATTTATTCTAAGGTTAATTTGTGAAAAGAAAACTGCGCACTTGGTAATTTTAAACAAATGATACTTTAACAGGAGTAAATGTGCATTTGTTAAGGGTTGTTGTGGTCACATGTCTTTTCTAATGTCATCCTGATGTATAGGCCATATTGTGAGCCTTTAATTGTTAAAGAGCGTGGAGGTTATGTTCCTGGGAGCAAACAACCTCACTCAAGATTATAATTATTCACACCAAAGAAACACAGAAGAGTGTGAGAGACTGTCTCAAGGGCAGAGCGAATGTAAACAGAGAAATCAATTTTAAAGCTCTCTTGCACAGCAGAATTCAGAAAACAATGCATTTCAGAAATATTTCTGTTCTTGGCCTTCAGCAATGTTTTTCAGAAAGCAAAGGCCAAATACTGAAAGTAAAAAAAATAGTTCTCCAACTCTCTGAAAAAAAATCAATGAAACCTATTCTGCTCTAATGGAACATCTGTTTGCCTCGTATTCAGGTGCCAGTTTGATGAAATTACTATGGATATTTTAGATTATTTTTTCATTACCATCAGATAAAGAACTTGATGATAGCAACACAAAGTCATCTCAGGTGAATAGCAGGGGTAACTTTGAGAAAGAGGCCATGTGAGGGCTGTTCTCATTTAAACTCTGTGCTGCTTTACACAAAACATCGACATTCTGAACTGAATGTATTTAAATTATATTCATTACCTGAAAGTGGGTGGATGTTCTGCTTAGATTGCCTTACTATAACCTATGGTTGGTGAGTTATTGTTTGGTAGAAAATCTTTTAGCATCCTGACAGTAATCAATGAATCAAATGTGCCGACCAAAAAACTAAAAAATCCAGCGTCTGTGTCAGAGGCAGGCACTCGGTTAGGTAGGCATCAGCAAAACATTCACCTAAGGCTAGGTCAGTGTACTGCTGATGCTATTGGAAAGCTAGTCGCACAAGAATGGATGTTTGTTGTTTTGTTCATTAGGATACTGTTAGGTGAGACACGAGGTAGTTGGATACTGCTAGTGATTACAATTCTCATAGTATACGCCCTCCCAGGTCTGTTATTCATCGGCTAACCTAGTAGCACAAAGCACACAGCTTATCATTTAACCGAGTAGCACAAAGCACACAGCCCCTCATTTAACCGAGTAGCACAAAGCACACAGCCCAACAGTTAAATTAGTAGCACAAAGCACACAACCCCTCAATAAATTGAGTAGCACAAAGCACACAACCCCTAAGTTAATTGAGTTGCACAAAGCACAGCCCCTCATTTAAACGAGTAGCACAAAGCACACAGCACCTCTGTAATTGAGTAGCACAAAGCACACAGCCCCTCTGTTAATTGAGTAGCACAAAGCACACAGCCCCTCAGTTAATTTCGTAGCACAAAGCACACAGCCCCTCAGTTAATTTCGTAGCACAAAGCACACAGCCCCTCAGTTAAACGAGTAGCACAAAGGACACAGCCCCTTAGTTAATTGAGTAGCACAAAGCACACAGCCCCTCAGTTAAACGAGTAGCACAAAGGACACAGCCCCTTAGTTAATTGAGTAGCACAAAGCACACAGCCCCTCTGTTAAACGAGTAGGCACAAAGGACACAGCCCCTCATTTAACCGAGTAGCAAGAAGCACACAGCCCCTCATTTAACCAAGTAGCACAAAGCACACAGCACCTCTGTAAATTGAGAGTAGCAAAAAAAGCACACAGCACCTCAGTTAATTTCGTAGCACAAAGCACACAGCCCCTCTGCTAAACGAGTAGCACAAAGGACACAGCCCCTCATTTAACCGAGTAACAAGAAGCACACAGCCCCTCATTTAACCGAGTAGCACAAGCACACAGCACCTCTGTTAATTGAGAAGCACAAAGCACCCTCAGTTAATTGAGAAGCACAAAGCACCCCTCAGTTAATTGAGTAGCACAAAGCACACAGCCCCACATTAACCGAGTAGCAAGAAGCTTCACAGCCCCTGAGAGCTGGCTAAGCTAGCTAGCACAAAAGCAACCACACCCCAACCATGAGTAACTGCTGTGCCTTTTCAGACTGAGGTACATTAGAGAGCTAAGAGAGCTTGTTCAATGTAGCTGAACTAGCCGCTAACAGAAATCGTCTAGCTGGCAAGAGAGAGCTACAGGGCAGTTGGTGTATTTCGTTGTTAGCAAACAGTGATATTACTTTTAAAGTTTATGAATGAATCACGTATTAATGATGCTTTTATAAAGTGCTACCAAACATTCATAAATAAATTACTGACAGACAGACACACACACAAACAGCAGCAACAGCTTCCAGCTCTCACACATCTTCCTGCACAATCGACGCAACAATTTATATTATCATTGTGTTTCTGCAGGGATGTACCAAACTAATGGTTCAACACTTAAAGTGAAATCTGTGCTAAAAACAGCAAACCAGACTGTCACTTCCTCAACAGTTAGCATGGATGAAAACAAAGGAGTCTCGGGGTGAAGGCCGAGCATCTGCGCCGGTCCACGGGCTCATTAACCAGCATCTATCCTTCTCTATTAGATATAATAGAAAGGGTCCCTGAAGGTGACGGTGCTGCTACTCTGTAGTCCCTGAGACAAAAAGGCAACTATTTTCACAGTTACACGCACACTGATTCCTTGAGGGTTCCCTGGCCTGGTTTGTTGGCACAGATGGAGGCCTATTAGCTACCAGTGTTTTTTATCGGAAACAGGGGGTTAGTAGCATCAGAGACAGACACCGAGTGTGACACCGCTGCTGTTTGCCATTCCCCCGGATATACAAACAAAAAAGGTGCCTGCTTCTCTGTCACCGAGACAAAGAAAAAGATACCCTGCTGTCTTCAAGGCCCTGAGCAGAGAGAAGTCTGACACTTGTTTCTGGTACAAAACACCCACGATGCATTTACCTTCAACTAACAGGCAGCGCGGTTTCCAGAGGCAGAAAATAGTTTGCCGTTGCTGTTTGTTTTAACAAAGGCTTTCATCGCCAAAGTACAGGAGCTGACAAGCTGAGACCGTCAAGGAAGGAGACAAGAGAGGGCCTCTAGAAATCACAACAGAAACACAAACACACACACAATACACACACACACACACACGACTCAACAGAAAGTCAAGCAAGTCCTCTAAACATGCCTTCCTCCTCTCTCACACACAAACACTGCACGCTGCACACTCACAAATGTTATATCACATTGAGCCGTATTCAATTTGAGATGCATTACGTGTGTTTGCAGGTCTGCTTTATTATTTATTAATATTTTTAAATTAAAGCACAATAGCATAATGTCATCACTGTAACAACACCCAGTGTTTTATGGAGAATTTTGTTTCAACAGCCGATACTTGATACCTCTAACTGCCGCATCAATTATGTATAATCATAATTATAATAATATGTATGATGTTATATTGTCTGTCAGACATAAAGGTTGAAAACTCTTGTGCAACTAAAAAACTCGACCTCATGCTTCTGAATCCCGTCTTAATGCCTGTGTTGTAAAGAGCTTTGCGTAGTCGGTGAGACTAGAAAAGCACGAACCTGCAGCGCTGGCCAGTCAAATTTGTGCAAAAGTTACTTTCCTGGGAGATGACTTGAAACACCAACGCCACATTTCTGCAGTTTAGTTGAAATCAATGTAGTGAAATATCATGTAAATGCTTTCCAGAGTTGCTAAATCCTGTCTCGAATCTTTGTGCTTTGTTTCAGCATCTGATAAGCCCTCAAACACACAGATATATTAACAGTATAATTTATTGTTTTACCAGTACCTGAAGAAATCAGCCTTATCCACAGAATAGTGGATATGATGCACAAAAACCACTTGTTAGGGTTAAAAATAAAAGTCATAATTTGGCCTAAAATACCTCGTTTGGTCGCCACAAACACAGAGACGTCCTGAGGTCGCCACAAACACAGCTGGAAGTGAACACATGATCCCAAATATCCAGTATCCGCTCTTTCAAATGATAAGATTTCACCTGTAATGTACTAACTGTACTGTGCTCAAACACACAGCTCAGGTTTTGTGAACATATCTTGGATTGGCATTAGGAAACATAGATACAAACATGCGGGTGTTTCTAGAAGGCAGCAGACTGCAGGTCGTCTCAGGTCTTCTCTCTCAGTGTGAGAAATCAATGCAGCAGCACAGTTTAGGAAACCAGGCAACAAGGATTTATCGATATGTTTCTTTCACATGTGGTCCCGACTTTACAGCCCGCTGTGCAACAATTAAAGGTAAAGGCATTATCTCTGAAACGCTTCAGGAAATTGAAAAGCTTTTTTCAATCAGTGCATTTGATTTTCACTCCCTAATGTGAAGTTTTATGATACTTGATACTGTTTTTATCTATCTGTATTCCAAGATACTGCTATCGTTGTAAGTTTGCTGTAAATACATTTTTGGGCTTGGTCTGGAATGATGGATGCTGTCACCGCTCAGTGAGGAGATGTATCTGAACGGGTCATTTGGTGAAGGCTGAGAGCTCTGACTGATGGACTGTACTTTATGTTGGACTGGATAAAAAAGATAATCGACTCTTCGTCCTCTTCACTTCACTTCACTCCTCCTCGGGCTGTGTTTCTGACTCTCTGGCTCACAGCTTCATCTTGATGCCACAAGCTTTTTTTGTGTGCGTCTGCGGTTCCAAACACGGGTCATATACTTTTAGTTTCAGTTTTGTGGCCTTTTGTTCCTGGTGAAGCGGTTTTGAAACAGCATCTGCTGAAACACACACAAGCTGCAGCACAAACAACAGGGTGCAGAGTTTGTTATCTGATTAGATGACAGAAGAGACCATTAACAGCGTCCCAGCAGTTCGTCTAACACAATTATTAGTTTATCCTATTTTTTCTGCTTAACAGTTGTCATAATATCTGTTTGGTATGCAGGCAAGGCTGCAGTCTGTAAGCTCCAAGGTCTCTTTGAGTCGTCTATAGACTGGAAGAGTGCTACATAAATGCAAGTCCGTTAACCATACAGACTTTAGACTTTCATTGCCAACATATACGTTTTACTTAAACCCCCAAAATAAGTTCTGAAGAGCTAATTGACCCAAATTTCAACTGTTTTCATAAAGTCACTTCATACCAGTCGGTGCATTTGAGGTGGGGATGCCTCAGTGAGCTTTACATGCTGTACAGTGAATGACATCCTCTGTCCTTGGACCCTCGATTCAGGTGAGGAAAAACTTGCCATGTTGAGAAAAAAAACCTTTACTGGGGGGAAAAAAAGGTGGAAGAAACCTCAGAAGGAGCCACAGATCTCTCTCCCAGGACAGACAGATAGGTGATTTATGTCGCCTGTACATTACCAAACAACAAAATCACAGTTTATAAGTTGCATTGACAGAATATGTGATACAAATTATGATATATGTAAAGTGTGTGGATCCAGGAGGACGACTGAGCAGGACGAGGCATCGCCATGTGACGACCTCCTCTCCATCGCGGTGACGTAGAGGAGGGCGGGACACACAAGATAATTAGCAGTAAAACAGGAAGATCAGAGCGAAGAGGCATCAGATTTCATAGAGACAACTGCTACTACTGTTTTATACCAGAGAAGAAGTCCCTAAAAAATGTCCACATCAAAGTTTTTGTATTCAGAATGACACTGTTGTCATCTGCAGCACAAATTAAATCCTGTTAATCTTCAGTAGAAAAACTCATTGAGCCCCTTTAACCCTAAATTAAATGAAACACAATGGATTGAATGCAAAGCACAGACGCACATTTGCACCCAATCCATGTTGTGCATTCTGACTAAACTGCTGTTTTAATTATTGACATCCCAGCTTAGCATTAATTAGAAAATGTGATTACCATTTTTGATCACAGCTGTGTGACAATTTTTATAATTCATCCTATTAGGAGGACGGTGGATTCTTAATTCATGCTGTTTTTGTTTATTAATTTTAAGAATAACTGTAACTTCTAGGTGAATTGTTTGACTTCTGATATCCAAGTTCAGGCTTGTTGTTTTTCTTCTCATTCTTCCTGCCGTTGTCTGCGCGCCGTCAGCGCCGGTGGAGAAATCAAGATTAATTCCTTCGAGCTTCACAAGAAAGTCATTTGTTCTTATAAAGTGTGAAAAACAACTTCCACAGATTGGAAATTGCCTGAGCCTCAATAATCCTTCTCACCGAACACGAAGCGTCATTTATTTTGTCAGAGTTTCTGTTTCATCGTTATTCCGTCGTGCCCCGTGTCGAGCGTTTCCATATCGGTGTGTGGATTAAGTAACGCTCTGCTTAGTGTCAATCAGCTGACACCCACACAGACAAATGAAAGGAAATAATCCCTGGAGACCGGCGCAAACTTTGTCACATCCGTACAGTCTTAATGAGCTCAGGGAGCGAGGGAGCACGAGCCTTTTTCTTTAACACGACAGTTTACTCTTGTTACACTGTTGACATTTCACATGAGTATATTTAAGTTCCTCCTGACGACCTTAAAAGGGACAATTGGCCCCCAAAATAAAAAAAAAGTATTTTTCCTTTTACCTGTGCTTTGTATTAATCTTTGTTGAGAGAGAAGATCGATTCGCCATCAAGATATTTGCCTTCTCTTTCCAGAAATAATGAGCCAATTGATCGAGATAATCCACAGATTTACAGAAAGAGTAGTTGTGGTAGTTTTGTAGTAGTTTTACCTGGGGACTATTTTCTCTCCATATCACCACATGGAAGGAAGTGTACCAGCGATGTGCCCCCCTCGTGGCCCAATTGTTGAAAAATGCGCGCTAAAGTGCCTTCTTGGGAGCCAAAGAAGCGTGTCAAAGTGCCCTCTTGGTTGGCAAAACACACTAAACTGCCCCCTTGGCTGGTTAAAACATGATAAACTGCCCTCTTTGGAGCCAAAACGTGTGCTAAAGTGCCCTTCTTTTCCCCCCTGCCCTTCAAAAAGTCTGTGCACGCCACTGAAGTGTACCTACCTGAGCTAGATGTGCTAATGTTACAGTTCAACCATGGCGAAGAGCGTTGATGGTTATCCCAAATGTGGTTCCCCCGTGTTTATAAAAAAAAACACAGTGTAAGTGCCCTCTTGGAAGCCCCAAGAGTAGATATAGGGGTGCCCTCCTTTTTCAATTTAAATTAATCACGACTTTCTGTGTGCTGGTGCCTTTTTTCTTTCACCCCAGCGCCTCAAACATCTTGAGTTCTAAAACCACAAGCTGTCTTTTCTTTGTCTGCAGATTAAGCCAAACGGATGAGATGCTACGTGACAATACTGAGCTTTACATGTAACAACAGGCGAGTTATTGCTTGTTGTCTTCATGCTAAGCTAAGCTAACTGCCTCCACACTTATCACATTGACACAAGATTTTTAAAATTGTACTCTTGTGGTGTTCGTCCCGCAGCAAAAGAAGTTTCTAAGCTCTTAAGATAAAAATCCCTGAGCATCCTCTTTCCGCTTCCTGTTTTCAGACGAAGAGTTCAATTAAAAGCGAACTCGTTAAAGAACATCATTACCAGGTGACGATTACACTGAGTGACGTGTTTACATTCACCCATCAAAATCTATACAATATAATGCTAATTGAACGTTTCATTCCAGCGCTGCAGTCGTAATCTGGCTCCTGTAAAGTGCCACTTGTTGTGAGCTAATTGTCGACCCCTCGGGAAATGTTTAAAAAAAAAAAAAAAAATCTAATTTAGCCGGAGCTCATCTCGCATATTCAGTTGAAACCAATCTATCCTCACCGCTTGAAACCGATGAGTTGAAGAAGAAACTCCTCCGCTAAGCCGACACACACACACACATTTATTCCCAGCCACCCACCCACAGACGCACACTGACACACACACACACACACACACACACACACACACACACACACACTCCGACTGCTGAGATACTAAGCGTGTGTGTGTCCGTGTTTCATAATAGTCCATTAGTGTGCAGTAAAAACACAAATTAGTTGAGATGAAGGAACGGACCCACTGGGGTTCAGAGCTAATATGCAGTCATAAAACACACACACACACACACACACACACACACACAGTTTGTCAATAAAGACATTTATCTGAAATATTACAGTCTTTGCACAGCGATGTCAGACATTACATTTTCTTTCGTCAGGGCTTCTCTGTGTGTTCGTACAGTGTGTGCAGTTTGCGTTTGTGTTTGTTTGCACCACAGAGAAATGAAAAGAAAATATGCAAAATAAGGAAAAAGGGAACAAGTTGACGGATATTTTCTGGCCTTTGTGCATCGCTGAGAGTCAGGGATAGAAAGAGAGAGAACGGAGGTTTGAGAGAGGAGAGAGAGGTCATCAATCGCTCTTCTTCGCTGCCCGGAGTAAAAACAGAAGAGATGCTTCAGAGTCTCTCCTGATGAAGTGTCATGAGGGGGAATTCTGTGTCTGAACTGCAGGGGGTCAGAGAGAGAGAAAGAGAAAGAGAAAGGAAAGCGTTGTTTGTTTAATCCTTGACATTACCCTCCGAGTTGAGCTAAGAGAGAAGAGCCGGCGCTCTCAGCAGGCCGCGGGAGGCAGGTTTCACTTTCTGTGTTTCCAAAGTCACTGCTGGTGTCTTCATGCATACGTTGCTCTCAGATAACAGCTGAAATGCCTCCATCTGTAATTGTTGTCTGGTGGCCTGCAGAGGAGACGGAGATGTCAGCAGGGCTCGACGGCAAATTACCAGAGCAGCTTCTACCAGATTGTATGTGTGGGATGGTATCTTAACTTCTGAGTGCGTTTGTGTTGATACATCACATTTAATGGTGTGTGTGTGTGTGTGTGTGTGTGTGTGTGCAGAGATCAGGATCAGAATTTGATTGGAGTTACTTAAGAGGATGATTATCTTTGTGTTGGACAACTTCCTGTTTGCCAGAAGAAATATATGCTTTGTAGAAGAGCTAAACTGATTAACAGAACTAAACTATGTTTTTAAACGGACATTAACTAATTAACTAATTTTGCATCTAATATTTATTAGTTTCTGTCCACTCTTGTAATCACGCCTTTAAGTCCAACGTCCACTCCTGCTGTCTGTTTCCACGGGATAGTTGAAAACGTTGTCTGTCTGCCATGTGGGGACAAAATATGGCTGGGTATCACCAGGTACCTCGCGATACGATACTATCAAGATATTCTTCCCACGATAACGATAATATCACGATACAGCGATTCTGACAATCGATAAATTGCAAGAAATTTAATCCACGATACATCACGATATCTGTATCACTGAAGAAATTCAGAATTTATTGACTGCACTGAATCCATTTCACAGGAATTACAGCCAAGTAAAACTCTTCTTAACACACACACTGACCGCAATTTAAATATTATTAAATATCGACATTAGGTGCCAGTTTATCGATAACGTACCTCAAGACGAAATATCGCGATATATCATAGTATCAATATTTTGGTACACCCCTACGACAAAACATAATAAATGGTAAGTCACCTGCTACAAAACTACAAATATTAATATGGTACAAGAAATACTGCAAAAAACATACAACTAACTGTTTCCATTCAGGCTTCACATCATTTCAACAGCATCTTAAACGGCCCAGCTTCAGGGACGAACTCTCTCGGCTTTGACCGTTTCACCTCCGGTCTGTATTATTAAAGACATTTTTCTCGGTGTTAAACTATGTATGACTGTGTTTTCTGTACGATCCTCAGCCCCTTCATCCTGGTAAAAAGTCCACACACGCTGTTTTGCCACGGAGAGAGATGTTATAAACGATGAAGAAAAAAGGTCTGACAGCTCAATTTCTCTCCGCGACAAACAGGTGACGGCCGCCTGCCTGCACCGATCGACCTGCGCTGCTCTCCTGGAGCCGCGATGGATCACCGTGCAATGCAATTCTAGTGGGAACCTTCTGGCACCAAGTGACTATATACCGTACATTTCCTGCATTCTGTTTGTTTTTTTTGTTATGTAACAGATTTAATTGTCCTGCAACTGATTCAACATGATGAGAAGATGTTAAAGAACACATTTAATGTGTATTTAGATGATAGAACTCCACTTTTAATTGTTTCTTCCACATCTTCCAGCACTTGTTTTTCAGTTGATGCGTGATGAAGAAGTTGTGGTTTGTGTTAAATGTTTGAGACATTAACTGAGTAGACATTTTAACTCTGATCTGATGCTGACAGACGCATTGATAAATATGAGAAACTGAACAAATCTCCATATCTGACATGAATCTGATATTAATAAAGAATCTTTTTTTGTTTTTTGGGGTATTTTAGACCTGGAAGCATCAACAGAAATCACCAGAATAAAAATGGGCCAAGAAAGTTCCTGAAAAATCACAGGTAAGTTGAACGTTTCTTAATGATGCAACTTTAATTTCTTTAATTTTCCTGTTTCTTTCTTGTCACAACGTTGTGCTTATGCTCTGGTTGAGTTTAGCCATAAAAATACACATCATGGTTTGGCTTGAATTGACTTTTTCAGTCGCCACGATCACGGATGGAGACGGTCCAACATTCCTTAAAAAATAACCAGTTTTTGTCCCCACAAACACGTCTGGAAATGTCCCCAAGTGTCCTCGAAAAT